>NW_017259302.1:13884-21701 GCF_001594045.1 Atta colombica
CGTGCAAAAAAAAAACGTGTGCATTTCTTTCACGGCAGTCAAGATTAAATAAAAATCGATGAGGCACACAAAAGCCAACGAGACTGCGCCGCTTTCGACATCCCGCGAATTTATATCGCTAGCGCGAAAATTTACAGGCACACGACTATTCCAGCAAGCTGCATATTTTTTTATCCAATCTGGCCATTGTCCGCGCGTGATAACACCAAGAACATATCGATGCATCGATCTTTCATTCATCCGTTTATTACGTGATAAAAGCATGAAATATACAATGTGCATGAAGAAAAGTTCTTGGTTTTTATTTTGATATTTCTATGCTATTTTATAAAGACGCTTTAATTTTATCTAATAGTATTGTTAATCATTAGTGTTTGCTAATTGTGATCATCATTACTAATCATTCTAGTACAATGTTATTGTTATGTTTTTCAACATTTCCGTCACTTTATTCTTTTGAGTCGGTTGGTAAGCGGACATAAAAGCATTCCATTCATAGGAGATTTTTAGGAAACTCGTTACTTTATGTCAGCTTATCCGATTTCTACGCTTAGGACCATAAAGGCTCTTAACATTATGGGATCGTACTATTGTTGTCGTTCGCGTATGCCATTCGACGATGTAACCCGCTGCTACGCCACGGGATATTTTTCGTTAATGGCGTTAAAGGCTCACTTTATCATTCCCAACGTTTACCATTCTAATTCCAGAGCGTTACCAAGTCGTTATCAGACGGAAGAGATAAAGATAACTTGGCCAGCGCGATTGCAGGAATAGACGAGTCCCGGCAGACAATAGCGTCTTTTATGATCCATTTACACGATCGGAATCTTCGTTTAAAATGCCTTGCACTTTCTAGCATTGTCCAGTTCTATACTTTCCCCTAATTTATGATTGTCGGGCGTTAAAATAATGCAAATTTTAAGAGGAATTCATCCTGAATCATTTAACTATTTAAATATACGAGAAATGTGCTAAATAAATGTGCCACTAAAAATTCAATTGTGTCAAGAATTCATCATTAACTGTCACGACATTTTTGAATATCATGAATATCAATATACGTGTAATGGAATAATAATATGTAACAACGTTACAATTTCTTAATACTTTATATATAATATTATTGACTTAAGGATTTATGTATTGTAATAAATTCAATAAATTGCATTTTTAAGATCTATAATAACAAAATGTGAAAAGTAATTGTAAAGTAACAATTTGTTTCATAAATTTGATATAATATAGTCGAATAACTAAATTGACAAAGATACTTGCTTTAAATCATCTATGCTTTACTTGCACTTACTAAAAAGACTTTCTAACGTTCTAAAGTTCTAAATTGCTCCGTCTATAAGCCCATACTGCGTAATTACGTGGATATCAAAGTGCTGCTGAAAGTACTAATAACTACCTACAGTCAAACAAGACTAATTGACTTTGTAGGAGTTTATTCTCGTCAAAGAGTTTGACGAATTCGTTAAATTAATGTAAAAAATCACGAAAAACATATAGAAGATGGTATAAACTATTGTACAAGTATAATATAAAGGGAATGAAGAAAGTACATTTATTAGCGATATTGACAAAATTTTGAAAACTACAACCTTCATTAATATTTTATTCAATTCTTGTAATCTCTCTTTTTCATCTTTCTAATATGTTATTAGATGTCTATACTTTCTTTAGTTGTAAATATATAATTCAGACATTTACCAAACTAAAAATATTTAATCTTAGCGATGTTTACTATCAAGATGTAACACTTTACTAGAAGTTCAAAAAAGAATTAATATTTCATCTGAGAAGGCGAAACTAATCGTTCAAACACCATTACAATTACAAAACTTGTGTATATATATATATTTTTTTTTTCTGCTTTTCTATCGTACATGAATCTGATATCGAAGTAAGAAAGACATTTATATTCATGACCAAACAAGCATTGGTACTCCTTTTCTGCCATCAGCAATATTTACTGCCAGTAAACATGACAGAAATCTTTCATTCAATTCCTTGCTTTACTCGGCACGCGTTTCATTCTTCTTTTCATCCTTCTCGCCGTTTTTCTCTCGTTCCATTCTCCTCGTTCTTATTTTCATCTAACATCACGCGACAATCTCGTTCATGCCTATACCTGCAAGGATAAAAGAATCCCTCGCGACTGACGCGATTTTCGCGACATGAGAGACCCTAGTGCAACCGCGAGTGAAAAGCGCTTTGAACAGCGCATGATGAATCGTCGACAACGAAAATTCGTTGCATGGGTCGCAAAAAAGAAAATTGCAATCACATGAGAATAAAGTGACTTGAAATGCTTCAACATTCTATAGATCAATTAGATTTGAACGATTAATCGGGTAAGAGACAGAGTGTGTGTGTGTGTGTGTGTGTGTGTGTGTGTGTGTATGTGTGCGTGTGTGTGTGCGTGTGTGTATGTGTGTGTGTGTGTGTGAGAGAGAGAGAGAGAGAGAGAGAGAATTTATTTCAAATTTTGAGTTGAACATCTTCCTTATTTTTACTAATGTGAAATTCATATATATAATTTGAAATATTTTGACTTTTATTATATTTTATCATAATATAATGCTCAACATTCACATAACGATAAAATATCGATTTGCTTAAGTCATTCGCAAGTGTACTGAAAATTACATGGATTTCATAACTTATAATGAATTTATACCTAATTTCGCTATATACACATGTATACGTGTGTATGTGTGTGTGTGTGTGTGTGTGTGTGTGTGTGTGTGTGTGTGTGTGTGCGTGTGTGCGTGTGTGTCGAACCACTACCATCGAATTTAATTGGCATGCACATTAATACAGGTACATTAACAGAAGCTGCGATTAATTACCCGTCCGTGACGTGCAACGCAGTCCAAAGTATTCCCTGTACACTAATAAATTAAGTTCACACGCGGTAACACGAGGGACGCACAATTAAATAACGAGCAAAAATACAGCAGCATTACTTTTTCAAATGTATCATGCGTAAATCGCACGTTTCTTTTTTTCCATTGGAAATTTTTCCGCACTACGTGACACCGCTCGGTTGCGTTAACTAAATTCGAAATTAGTTGGCAGTTTCGTATTAATCGTGGTGTACCGCGTGCGCTCGCCTGACCACTGACGTGCTTGCTCTTCCATCACGTCGAACATATCGCAATGGTGTATCACTGTGTCGCGGATGTAATCACAGTATATGAACATGTAAATCCAAAACGATTTGCTACATCAGTAGCAAGATGTGCACAGTGAGAGAATTAGCGCGCAATTTTTTTACGAGTCTACTTTTTATAATACATCATACGCCGTATAATCTCCAAATTCTCATATATCTATCGCCTTTAATGCTGTAATTGAATATCTCGGATGATTTCCACCCAATGGAGCTCACGAAATGTTATAGCTTGTTTCAAAGAAATATGGCATGTCGGACTATGGATATGTTTAATGGTGCGATTAATATGTATACTTCACAATGAAGCGATGGATAATAATTTTCAGCGTATGAATAGAAATTAGAAGGCAGTCTTAATGTCTTAATTAATACTTCGATCTAAGTAGTGCATTTTTATTTCTGTCTTTTAGGGATTGTAATTTATAATTGAAAATTGCTATTGTAGACCGTTGCATATACCTTTTCGTTTTTAATCATAAATATTTTTATACAGAAAAGAATTTATACGCTTTAAAAAGATTTTTATGATAAAATTTATGTGTTATTAAAATTATATATATATATATATATATGATATTAACAACAGATATTTCAAATATGTTTGAAAAATCAGACAATCAGAGAAAACAAAGTCAAAATTAACATTTAGTGAAACAAAACTAATCAATCTAATAAATAACATAATATTAAGTATAACCAGTATATGTATATCCGAGCATAGTATCTCGCTGTATCTCATAATTACTGTATTTTAATATTACTGTCCAAAGTGGACTTACTACAATTGCGAAATATAATAATATACATATACACAAATTATTACTCATTTATTCATCTTTATGAGTATTTATTATGCACACTATAACGTAGTAGGTATATTAGATCCGACATGCAGAACGTTTGTTATAAGTGATATTATATATTATATAGAAATGCGACAGAGATATTTAGTCTCTTCTTAAAAAAATTTATTCTTTCATAAAATACTCCCATTGTTCCATCAAATAAATAATCCATTTTTAAACAATGACAAACATTCAAATTTGATTATATTAAAATTAAAATATTAATTTGAAATTTGTCAATAAATTTATAGATAAAAGAGGTAGCAATAATCCTAGAATACTATTATTGCATAATTATTATTATGACAATGAATTTTTAAATGTTTGACTTGCATATTTTAGTAGAGGCATATTATAGTTACGCAAGCGCTTATTATACAAATACATGATTCTTCAATCATGAGAAATATTGCATAAGCGACTAAAAAAAGGAAAATTTGCTAGGTTTAATTGTTAGAACCTTGTGGAGAGAGAACTACTAGATAAGGTAGACTACTTAGTAGTGCTGTTACTTTTAATTAGAGCAGCCAGCCGCTCTATTCGGAACGATTAGCGAAACAGCCAGAGACTTAGCAGTAATTTTTACTTATTACGAATGCCAAAAAAATCTTCAGGATACAACGTAAAAAGATCTCTTTTATTGGGATTTTTAAACGTTATCTGTTAATATAGAAACAATCCTCGTTACCATCATTTAAATCGTTTCCTCTTAAAATAATAATTATTATACAACCGATAAAATAATAAAGAAAAATATTTGAAAATAACACTCACCTTTCGGCTGTTCCCATCTTTGGGGTTCAGATCCGAGGCTACTGTCCCAAAAATGGTTGGCTGAAAAAGGAATTCATAATGTTTGTTAGTCCTCTAATTTCATAATAAGACATTTAAAGAAAATATGAATAGTACAGATGTTTATAACAACTAGAATATTCATGTGATTACTAATAATATTTTAGAAAATTAAAAAAGAATTAATATCAGAAAAATAATAATTGCTAGAAATATATTCGTAATAATGTATGAACTATTAATATAGTAACTAATAAAAAAATATATAAAATTCATGTTCAATTAATATACGTTTATGCAAAATTAAATCAGATAGTCATAATTAAAAATTTTGATAAAATAGTTACAGAATAGTAACAAAAATTAGTTCATAATGGCAATTACATGGTTAGCAATTACATAAATTATCAAAAATCGTTGATCTAGATTAAATTCTGTTTTTATTTATAATACTTTTATTTTAATAATTACATATCAATAATATCGAATAATTTCAGTTTTGTGCAAATCTTTATCTTCAGATTTTTTTTAATGAGCATGCAAATGTTAGTTAATAATTATGGTAGTCATTTAATTATATCCACACAACTATTTTAAATTTCTCATTAATCACTCACAAAATATTCTTTTAAAAATTTATAAATTCATGATTTATGTTTTATTCAATTTTTATATGCAGTCGTAATAAATTACAAGAATCTTGTAACTATTGTAGTGGGATAAGACATAGCTAACGGATAACTATCCGATACTGACGGTAAGTGTTGCAATTTGCATGAAATTGTCAGGACGTATTGCGATCATATAAAACTGCAAATTATAAAATCACGACATCTCATAAATTCAGGGATGAAGTCTCATTTAGTAGTTACAGATTGGCCATTAATTGGCTTCAACCGATGCATTGTAGCATCTAAACAGAATAAATAAAAAACGCAATACAATATATAATTAACTCATAAGACAAAGCGTAGATAATTGGACAAAAATATTAAATCTTCTATTTTTTAAAATGTCATTCGATGTAAATGATATTATAAGGAATATCGAAGAATTTTTTTATAACAAACTGTATTAATAATAATTTAATTTGTTCAAAAATTTACTCAAAAGTAGCGCAATTTTAAATTTCAAGATTTTTAAGAGATCCTATCCTTATTCATATTCTATCAAATATATATATAGTTATAAATCAAATATCATGAAATAACTCTTTCTTTCAAGTACTTTTTACGTAAGCAGAGAATTGGCATCACAATTTTTAATGCAATTTCTATAATTCCTACACAAATTTTTGAATAATTGATTAAATCACATATAAAAAAATGCGTGTCCCTTATTTTAATTTAAATTACAAAATATTAAAAGTTGAAAATATTAAAATCAAAGGAGAACACTTCTTTGTGTTTCCTTGTAGATGTAACTTGTATAAGATAAACTTGTACTAAAATTTAAATAGATTTTAATGCCATCTGTCAATTTTAAAAAATACTAAGACTAAATTAAGAAATTACTTTTTTATCCCTCCTTCCCCCCCCCCCGATTAAGGAAAAAAACTAAATTTAAATTTAATTTCTTCTCCATTAATTTCCTATTCGCAATTTCCTATTTTTATTATTTCTTGTAAATGAAGTATAATAATCAATAATTTCAATGTAATTTTGCTAAATCGAATCTAAATTCAAATCCGAATCTAAATTCAAAATTATTCATGTTTTTAAAGCAGAAAATTTGTATTTTTAAGCAGAATTTACGTTTTCAAAGTAAAGAATATAGTATATGCAGGCAATCAAGCTGTAAATTAAATTATATTTTAAATTATTTTTTGAAATGGATATTTAATCCTTATGGATGTATAAAAGTGTTTTCAGAGAAAATTATGTACCATTTTTTTTTTCTTTATGTTACTTCTAATTATATTTTTTTTTTCTTTAGGGTACAGCAGAAATAGTGCACGATATTTCCCTTCATCACCATATATCTATAAATATATAGGTACCCGTATGGATATTAGATTTTACACATATAAAATAATATAATATAAAATTAAGATTTTTAAGTTAAATAAGAAAATAATTTGTACTTTTAAAGAGAATTTGTAACTTAAAACAGAGAATTCATGTTTTTAAAACAAAAAATTTGTATTTTTTAACAAAATTTGTATTTTCAAAGTAAAAAATATAGTACATGTAGGCAATCAAGCTGCAAATTAGATTACATTTTAAATTATTTTTTGAAATAAATACTTAATTCTTATGGATGTATAATGGTGTTTTTAGAGAGAATCATTTTTTTTTCTTTCTTTATGTTACTTCCGATTTTTTTTTTTCTTTAGAGTACAGCAGAAATAGTGCACGATATTTCCCTTTATCACCATATAATTTATAAATATATAGTTACACATATGAATATCATATCGGGTTTACACATACATGAAGAAACTTAGAGTTTCATTCGTATAAGCGATTTAATTTCGTTGCAACGGGCGATGCATTAAAACTTGAAGAGAACGTCCACTAGTATCGTCGGTGGGGTGTAAAAACTGGCTTTATTTATCAAAGCTGTCGTCACGTTGACAGTTTTCATTAAGCCTCATAAAATATTGACTGTAGCTCGGCTGATCTGAAATTAAGCGAGTGGATCGAGTAACAGTCGACGGTTTGTTACCAATACAGTTCAACGGTAAAATTTGTAAATGATAATCATGTAAAATATGTGGCGCGTTAATAAATGCGTAAATTGTCTAATGGAATCGGATGTAATAATTTGCCAAAATTAACGTTGCGAGATGATTCGACCACGAACGACCAAATAATCGTGACATATATGATATAATTTTCAGGAAATTAACGTTGTTTCGGCGATTGTTTTAGCATATTATAAAACAAATAACGCTACTATATATATCAAATATAAAAAGAATAACTGAAATTTGTATTCAATATACAAATACATATTATATATTATATTATGTATATATTATATGTATATGTATA
>NW_017259302.1:21801-23159 GCF_001594045.1 Atta colombica
TAATGATTTTGAAACACAGTTCTAAATCAAAATCAAAATATGTAATATCACAAATTAAATAAACAATAAGAATCTTACTATAAGACTATATATTTGAAAATTCAACAATAAGAAATAGAATGGTATCATAACGGTCAAAACTAGATCTTTATTGCTTAAATAATTCAATCTGAATTGTTATATATATACTATATATGTACATGCATATATATCATATTTGTAGTCATTTGAACTACGCATCGAATTAGTTTTTCGGACTTATAAACGCAATTAAGCTACTGTAGTAATATTACAAATTAAATTGACAAGCAATTTTAATAATTTAATAATTTGCTTGATTGATATTATCATCAAATTTAATAATTGAGCAAATTTAATGAAGCATCAAGATTGAACAAATAAGCCTTTACTTTTTCGTTTATTTATATTATAATATTCACGTATTGATTGATTTTCCACTTATTACTGTTTAAGAAAATTAAGTAAAATAATTTTGCATAAAACTTGTTTTATGAAATCTTATATGTTTAAAATTTCCGGATTGTTTCATAAAACATGAATAGAAATTTACTATCTACGCGTGACAGTATACTGATCTATTATACGTTAATCTCTCGTTTAACTATATTACTAAAAGTCTATCCTCTAAGTGTTTTTAATTTATTTAGGCTCAATGAGTGTCATTACAATGAAATCCAATTTAAATTTGCAGTCTCCTGCATCGCGGAGATAGAAAGTTTGCTTCCGCAAAATCGAGTGTCACCGACAGCAGCAGCAGAAACTTCCAATATCTCACTAAAAAATCGAGGCAGCAAAATTACTTGGCTATCCTCACGCGCAAGGAGCTTTTCCTTCGACCGTAGTAAATAATCAAACAAAAACTGTGACAGCTTATTCTCGAAACTAAATTTATTTCATAAAAATAATCTAAAAAAGATTTTTATTATTTCTATTTGCCTTATACTTACATAATAATTTATACAGGATTATGTAACTATAATAAAATGTAACTTACAATTAGACATGTAAAATTGAGAATAAAATTTTTACTTTAATATCATTTAAATTTTTATTATCATTTAAATTTTTTTAAATCTATACATTTTTAAAAACTATACATTTTTATATTCATAATTCAAATGTTTACATAATTTCAAGAATTGTACGCGTATATTTAATCGTATATTACTTTTTTTATTATTATAACATTATTGCTTCTAATTATACTGTCATTAACATGAGTATCAAACTCGCTTTTTTTCATTAGGAGTATATAGACAATTTGATATTGTTTTTATTATATAATATTTCTATGGTTTAATATTTTAAAAATAAGCGCTTATACTCTTATATATATA
>NW_017259302.1:23315-26070 GCF_001594045.1 Atta colombica
TATATATTATACATATGACATATAAGATTTAATATATATTATTTAAGATCTTCAAATATAATCAAATTCTACAAATTTATATTTCAGTAATTCGTATATGTTGATCGAATCGGCAAATAAAACGTCAATGGATTTGACGTACCTCAAAAATTTTTTTAAAGTAACTTCGAAGAATAAGCATTGATCATCAAAATTCAAGAGACAATTGCAAAAATGAAATTCAAGTTGAGGAATAAATCGCTATGAGTTTGTCGTGTCCATAAAAACTCACTCAAGGAAATTGTTATCGATATTGAGGTGGATGCGACCGAAATCGAAAAGCTGATAGCAAAAGACAAGAAACGGAGTCGTGACAGACATGATTTCACATGGACTTGCCATGTAAGATACCAAGGGAATTCTCTTGAAACTCAAAAGGCATCGTCTAATAAAGAAATGAATTCAGGAAAAAACTTAGAAAATCATATGAGAATTCATTAGATACAAATGTTAAATAAGCAAAGAAACTTTTAATGTCAATGCAATTTATAATATAAATAATTGTGATCGTACAGACTTAAAAAAAATTAGAAATGTTAATTCAAAAGAAAAGTTAATTTTATAAATAAATCCGGAAAAGAGAATTTAACTGAGACGAAAGAAACATCGAAGACAAAACGATTACTTATCTATAAAATCAAATATACGTCAAATATACGTTCATTAAAATTTCTATAGAAAAATCAGAGAGAAGAAAATTTCATTCGATATCAAATATGATTTCGAAGAAATCACGAAGTCTTTTCGAAGAATCTGAAGGGATTTCTTCGAATTATTTTGAAAGAAAAGATGTAATTCTAAAGGGATAATCACACACATAATTTCCATTATTTATTTATGTATAAAAGATAGAGATATTAAAAAAAAAATCGTGCAAATCAGCAAATAAATTTTTATATTTTAATCGTAAAAAAAGACAATAAAGATATTCCTAAATTATATCCCCAATATATCAGATCAATGTTGGAGAAAATATAGAAATATATTAATTATAAAACAAAAAAAATCTATAATTAAATTTGAAAATGGTAAAAGCAGATATATATATATAGATTTAGCACCAATCGATATAGACGAAAAATAAAAATATTTATATTAAATATAAGCAAGGAGATTCTAGGAAAAAAAGCGACAAATTAAATTAGAGAAATTTAAAAAAGGCATCATTTTGAAAAAGCAAATAAAATAATACCATTTATAAATTATCCGTTAATATAAGTTTCCATGAAAATTATATCAACAAAAATTCATAAACTCCGCTTACATGAGATTTTAAATTTCAATATAAATTTGAATAAGCTGATTAAATCAAAACGTATTTTCTCGATTAAAGAAAATTATTTGACAAAAATCAAAAATTTCCGCTTGAAGCATGATAAATCCTGTCAATTAATAAAAATTTAAATTCTAATAAAAAAAAATAAAAATAATAAATTCTATTAAATAAAAATGGACCAATAAAATATTCAACATAAAAGGTATTAAATTCTACTGTTTTAAGCGGATCAGACCAAGATATCATAGCAGAAAGTAAAAAAATGTAAGTATCACAGCAAATGTATTGGTTCAAGCGTTGATATTGATTGAAACAAGAGATTTTTTAACTAAACCGTATTTATGATCCAAAGAGTAAAAAATTAATGAGAGAAAATTAAATTTCAGAGATTTAATGTCAATATAGTTTTACCAGTTAATACTTCACAAACTGCTTCACGTAATTCATCGAAGAATTCTAACAATTGGTCTACCAAACAGAACAAAAAACTTATATTTTGTGACATTCTTTTATGATATATAAATTTTTTGATAAACATTTATTTCAAATATCTCATATTTATATTGCAAAAAAAAGATAAAAAAAGGATACAATTAGTTAATTCTTATAATATATGGATTGTTCAGAAAGTTTCGCGATATTTTATTAATTCAAAATTATATATAGCTTAGAATATATTTGTTGCAAAATTATCTGACGTAAAAACTTAAAGTTTTTCCCAAAAATTCGTTTTTAAAAAATGTTTTTACAATTGTTTGTTACCGAGTTATATGTGGGTTAAATAAAAAAGCGATGATTTTTAATGGAGATATAAAAACAATCAAACTTAAAATGTTAAAACTCCTTTTTACTTAACTCGCGAATAATTTAAAAATAAAAAATCATAGGATTATTTTTATTAAAAAAAAACAATTTTGTAGAAAAAATTTCAAATTTTCACAATAAATATTCAAAAATTTTTTTTGCACATGAAAATCTACAAAGCGAGAAGAAAAATTTCTTTTTTCAGCCTCGTAATTTTCTATATGTAAAAATATTATCAAATTCATATAAACTCAAGAATTATAGATTCTTGAAAATAGAGCTTTCAAGCTTTAAAACTCTTTTTTTATTTTTAAATTTCGTTCATTTTTGACAAAGATATTATGTATATATTTTGAGCTAATAAAATACCGGAACTTTCTAAACAATCCAATAGTAGAAATATTAATCTTCTTTAATTTATAAATGATACGAGTAATGTTATGACACAAATATAACTATCTCCGTAAATAAAAATTGTTTTCAAGAAATTGACATCTACATAATATTGCATTTACTTGTCTCAACTGGTTAGTTTCCGCCATCATGCCATATTTTATTGTTACCTTTTAAATATCAGAGATCGAGCAAAGATCAAGCTATCGATAAAAGAGAAAAAAATTGGAATTGATTTATATA
>NW_017259302.1:26120-31954 GCF_001594045.1 Atta colombica
TATATATATATGTGTGTGTGTATGTATTTAATGTATAGATGTCTTGATAATATCTGCAAAAATAAATAATACAGATTCACAAAGTGTCTCGTTTAAGTAAGTGAACAAAAGTAAAAATTAAATTTCGGCCACGAACTGCTTTGATTGAACGCGTAGTTTATTAAGACGAACAAAGCGATTAAGCGATATGCGTATCGAAATCGGACACGGCATTCTCGATTTTCCGTGTCATTTGCGAAATCATATTGGTTTTGCATTGATATGAATATTATGATTGGTGATGTGTGTGACCCATTATAATAAACAAAGATATCACATATCTCCTTTCTAAAACCATATAAGCTATTTATCACGATCAGTTAATAATAATAAGATTATATGCGCAAACACTTAATCTTAATAAAAAAAATAGAGTTACGAATAAATTTAAAAATTTTGAAATTTAAAAAATTCGTATTACTTATCTTATTTATTTCTGTTTTTGAAAAGAATTAGCATCTTCTCGAAAATGTGTGTTTACAATAATTTTTATTGATTATCGTTATTTTTTATTAATATTTGTAGTCATCCCGGTCTTACGATGTTCTGAATTGAAAAAGATCGCGATTAATCAGTATATATGTCAAACCTTCTTTGAATAGTTCTAGGATGATTATGGGTGGAGACTTACTACAACGGGGTTTCGTTCATGGATAATAAATCTATCCTTACCATTTCAATCGGTCAGCATATATGTACATACATGATGTGTATATCATATGCTACCGAACAAAATGGCCATCAGCCACAGTAGCCACCTGTTCGTGCCTGTGACATTTGTCTTCTGCCTTCTATTATTCATTCATGTCTCGGATTCATACAGTAAGCAACCGATTCTATTTTACATAACAATTTTACAAATAAACATTCGATAAAAACTGGACTTATATCACTATCACAATCGGTAATAGTGTCAATATTATATCTTATTTGACATTTTGGAGCAATGAATTTTGTAATTATATAAGAGGATAATTTTTAAAATGTTTACTAAACTTTTAATTCCGTAATTTTCAGAAAAATATTATTTTGAAATGATTACTTTTGAAACATTGAACAAATCACTTAAAATTGCTGGAAATTTATTAATAATTTTATATAATAAATACTATATTTTACATATACATATATTATATATACATATATTATATTTATAGTATATCTATAAACATTACAAAATTATAGTATTATTTTGATAAATTTTAGACATTGTTTTAGGCAATTTAATTTAAGTACATCCACACAGACATATTTTATAAAACTTGAATGACATGATCATGTGATTTCGAACAAAGTTAATGCACTGTAAATATGCGAATACAGAAAGAAATTATTAGGAAATGTCATAATAAGTTACACTGTTATACTACAATCACTGTTACACTATTACCATAGTTTATTACGTAAAATATGACAAACCAAACAAGAAAAACAAAAATCAATTTGAGTTCTATAACTGATGTAATACAGAATCCTTATCTCTATCCGCTTCAGCGGATCGACCAACGCGATATTATTCTATCGCAATTATAAAAGAAAAAGATCGGAAGGAGACTAACTACTAATTGTAAGTTGTGTCTCTCGCCTTGACAACAAGATTCCTACGATCTTTTTCAATTTTCTTTTTATGTCACCGTTATCACAACGGATCATATTTGATATGGCTAAAGATGTATATGTATATTAATCGGCACGCTGTCGAGATTATGCTGATTCGTGATAATTTCATTTAACTCTTATCTCGCCATGTCTGAATCCGTTGAAAATCGCCATTTCACGCTAGCGTCTCGATCAGATTATTCACAGACACGAGTAATTATCGGAAAATATGTTGATTAAACGGTAAATTGTACATGCCTGTTTACATTTTATTCCATTCTCTCAGATACCGCGGCAAATGTGCTATGAATTAAATATATCTTCTTAGCGTTTTCTTTGCAAATGCTTGTTTCCATTAATTTTTTTATACCATTTTAGCTTTCGCAATATTACTATAGATTAAATCATTAGAAAATTTTATTACGTGAATAAACGACTTTAATTATTTTTCGCTTAGTATATCCCTATTACCAATATATGTGTGTGTGTGTGTGTGTGTGTGTGTGTGTGTGTGTGTGTGTGTGTGTGTGTGTGTGTGTGTGTGTGTGTGTGTGCGCGCTAATAATTTTAATTTTGAAATTAGAATTATAAAATTTTATCACACGGGGACAATAAGTTATATTATTTATTTTTACTCACACATTCAAATGAACTTATAAGTGAAATTTTAATTATATGGATCATATATATTATAGTTGTAAGATATATTTAATAAGATATTAGACTGTTGTAGGAAAAAAGATGATGTCTCCTCTAATTTTTTCTTAAGAAAAAACTGACACCAAATTGATTAATAGTCCATAACTGAAAGAAATCAGAATATACGCGATCATCACAAGAAAGACAAAGAAGTTAGAATTATATATGTGTATATAATATTACATTAATGTTAAATGTAGGATACAAATAAGAATCTCATCGTTTACATCCTCCCCTCTCTCTTCCTCTTACTCCTCCCCCCCCCCTCTCTCTCTCATAATTATTATTCCATCTACAATAGGAACTTTGTCACGAGATAAAGACAGCTCATTTATTTGATATTCACTAGATTTCAGCGAAAATCTTTTCGAACAATTAGGTTAAGCTCTGACGTCAATCTCGCAGATAAACTTGAATCCGTTCGAAATGGTTAACATCGATTTTCTATTTCTGTCACGATTCGTATCGCGATCGTAACGCGTCGGCTAAAGTCGCGGAGCGTTTCGCATAAAAGTCGTGGCCAAATGCAATCTCCGTGCAACGATAAAGGCTGTCGGATACTTTCTGCTCGTTATATCGATCCGCTCAAAATACGGTGCTAACTTCGTAGATTACAGTTTACTCCGTGTCATACTCCAGCGTCAAAGGGTAAAGTTGCTTTTTCCCCAACAAAAGCTGGCGCACCCAAAATCTAATTCCATCGTCAGTAGCGGAATATCCTATGCGTCATAAAATAAATTAAATTCTACTAAAAGTACTGCCCACTGGCGAGTTAATGTGAATCATAATTTTTTTTCTGTTCCTAAGTTAATCGAAATCGCATGAGTTTCGCACTAATACATTTTATTAGCGTCATGAATTTTTGTGGCGCTTCTCTTTGGCTAAAAATATTTTGATAATACATCTATAATTGTGTTTCATAAATTGTTTCATTTTTTTTATATCTGAGAGAAATATGTTTAAATCTAAAATGTATTCATATATACACTTGATATTTTAAAGATGACTTTGTATTTAAATTTTATTGAAAATTAAAAGAAAATGACAGTTATTAATTTTTGTTTTTGTGATTTCTATTGTATTTTTTTCATTTTCAGTATCCTCTTAAAATATAACAATAACGATAATAATGATAAAATTATATTATATTTTGAGAATTAAACGCAATATCTCGACTTTGTCGAATGTAGAATTTTGAGCCGAAGTTAATTATCTAAAGAAAAATTTTTATAAATTTTTTATAACATCAAAGTGATAACGATTGCTAAAAAGTTTCCCAGCAAAACTAAATATACAAACGAAAAAGAAAATGGTAGAAAATAGCCGTGGTGACAAGCACATGCATTCGTATGGGCGTGTACGCGAGGGTCTGACAGTTGATGAATCAAAAGTAAATACCGCGTGGTAAATGGACTCCATGCAAGAAACGACTATAACTCCCGTAACGCTTTACGTTTTTATCTTTTCAATTACCGTCCATGCCTCGCTAGCAATTAAATATCGTTAAACTGTACCCGATTGTAGCCAAGAGCATGCAACTTCAGCTAGACTATGTCGCCAAAGCGATTCGTTTCATTGTATGTTACGAGCTAATATGCGTTACGCGAAACTGATTTCTTTTCAAGCATTTATTACCTTCGTGCGTTTTTATTGTGCACATAATCTTTTTATACTGCTATCATATTTAGTCAACGAGATTATAGAGAGATTATTTTATGAGAAAAATCAAATTGATAACAAACAGAAATATAAACTTTGCAGAATATTGGAAAGGAGAATTAATAAACAATAAATTTGACAAAAGAAATGATTTGATAAAAGACATTGATAAATATTTTTAAAATAACACATAAAACACACACACACACACACACACACACACACACGTAGCACAAATAATTATGAATTATAAATGAAAAATATGCTGTAAAAGATACATATTTATCTATTTGTTAAGAAAATGATTTTAATAATCATTGACGTAGTTATTTTAGTGTAAAACTAACATATCCCCAGTTTAACCTCAAGTTTAATAAACAAGAAAATTAGGAACGATAATGTATGGTAAGAGACATTAAGTGACTCTTTGACAAGAACCCTCAACTTCAAGTACTTACTTCGGTTTATTTCATATTATATGTTCAAAATGTAACCAAGTGGTGATTAAGTCTAATCTTTAAGGACGAGATACCCAGCGTCAGTCTTGTTTGCAGATTACACCGACTCAAGACAGTTCGAGAAGAACCTCACAGTTCCGAGAAACATATACAACCATATTCAGTGGTTACCGAATTACAACTGGAAACCACCTGACAAGTACTCTGGCCCGAGGTATTCTGGTAAACCGCAGTCAGTCACTGCGTTGATAATACAGGATGTTCATAAAGTTCCTGTTTTAGTTTCTGTTATATCAAATCTTATATACATTTAGACTAAACAATAAGTAAATTTATAAAATATAAACAATCTCTTTAAGAAATGAAGAATTATAAAAGTTATTTAAAAAATATTATATTCATTCATATAAAGAATATCAAAAGTTAATATGTATCTGCAAAATTAATAATTACAGATTATAAAAGGTACATATTTATCTATAAATAGATATTTTTATAGATAAATAAATTTTTAGATAATAAAATTCGTGAAACAACTTATTGTAAATAAAGTTAAAAAGTCAACCGTTTTAACAGGGAAGAATCGACGAAGAAAAACCTGGGGATGGAATTTACAAAACCCGAGGATCCGGAACAAAGGATGGCGGATTCATGGATAAAGAAAATGCAGGAGATAAGCCGACAGGAAAGAGAAAAATGGGCAGCGTATAGAAGAAACGTGAAACTTACCCTCGACAATGTCGAAGAAACTACGAAAGCAGGAAAACTTACGAACAACGAATCGATCCCGGTAAGGACACACAAAAATTGTTCTTTTTGGAAGAACCATTAAATTAACCAGCAGTTTTGGCATTATTATACATCAATACAGAATCTAAAAAAATTACGATTGAATTATTAATTCCCAGTGTTCAACAATAATTTTAAACTTTAAAATTTAACTTAAATTTGGTAATAAGGATATAGACTAATGTGGGGAAATATCTACAAGTCTATACTGCTTTAAAAAAATTTATTTATTCTCCCTTACGACAAATTGTAAATTAACCTGGGAGTTAATAAAAAAAAACTATTAATATTTTTATTTTATTAATTCTATTAATATATTATAAATTTGTATACCATAATCACTCTTCTAATAAAAGTATATTTCGTTATAGATACCAATGTTTTCAAAAAAATATGAAAATATAAAAAGATCGAAACTTCCTATAAAGTTATTTAAAAAAAACAAAACATTGGATACAAATATAGATGTAAGTTACAAAATTAAATTAAAGTCAATTACTAGAATATCTTTAAAATCCGTTTAATAATTACTCATTTAATAAAATTATTAAATCTGTTATTAATCAATATTAACATCTTAATATTATATAT
>NW_017259302.1:32054-46175 GCF_001594045.1 Atta colombica
TTTTATTATATGTAACAGCTTAATCCTATCATTTCAAAATTATTTGTATGGCATCCGTTAATGGATCAAAACAGTGCAGACGTGAAAGATTCTTCTAGCAATCGATTTCATTATTCTTCTTGGCCAAACTTAAAACAATCCGCGGGTACAAATATCGATGAAGCATCTAATAAAAACCTCAAAAGTAACGAATGAAATACAGAGATGAAAAATTTATCTAAAAAATTCCTTTGGAAAGCAATTCATCAACGACATAAATCGAAATATCCGACATGAAGAAAGATCCGTCCTTACGAAATTCATCTACCGATTACGAGAAAAACAAACTTGAGAAAGATCATCCTAGTTCCATAATAAATTTACATCCTAAAGAATCGATCTCACAACAATTCAAAAATTCACATATTCTTAAAAATAATATAAGTATGCATAACAATTTTATAAAATTTTCAGAAAACAGCAACAATGACAAAGAGAATGAAGAAAAAACGGCAAATTGATTGATGCAGGAAAGCAAGAAGAACGGTAATATACATTTGCATTCCGAAAAGTCAATTTCACAACAATCGAAAATTTCACATGTCCCCTAACAGTCGTACGAATAAAAATCTTAAAATTTTTTCAGAAACTAAAAAAAATTTTAATCATAAAATTGATTCCAAACTTTTCTCTCAAAATGACAAGGAAATCAATGAGAATAATAAAAACGAAAAGACTATAATAGCGAAATCGTTGGTGTGGAAGCTGAAGGAAAAGAAAGATGACGCGAGAGGAAAGGATGTGACAGAAAACCGGAATCACGAAAAATCATTTCATTCTGATAGATGGGGCATGAGCTACCTTTCATCACCATCTATAGAATTTTTGAAGGATATACCTCGACGATCGAAGTATCAGAAAAATAAGGAACAGACGGAGACAGACGAAAAGCACTATATGCTTGGTCGATGGGATATGAGCGTCATCTCACCTCCGAAAGATTTCTTCGAGGACATCTTGATGCATCGAGGACACGGAATTAAACGCTTTTCTACGAAAAGAGAGTCAAGTCTGAATGAGATCGAAGGATCTTCCAATGATCGACTGCTAATTCATCAAAATCATCGGAATTCGGAAACAGCTCAAGTTAAAAAATTAATGATTGATAAACTATAAGAAACTTGCGGAAACTTTATCTGAAAAAGTCCTAAATAATTTTTATCATTCCCGATATTCAAATTCCAACTATTGGCGTAACTATCCAAATGCTGATGTTAATAATGGCTTATTTTTGAGATTTTTACAAGCTTTGCGATCGTATATTTGGCAGAATGATATAGACATACCAATGTCCTGTCGTATACAAATTCCATATGCTTCATCTCGTATCTAAAAATATGTATTTATTTCATTTCATTGTTTTAAAATAAAATAATTAAAATTGAACTTGAATAATTACTCTGTTAAACATAACTGTCAAATAATAATTAAAAATACTAAAAGCATGAGTATATTGATTTAATTAAATTCTTACTCGTTCACATTAAGAATTAATTAAAGATATCTTTAATATTTAAAATGATATTTTAATAAAGATCTTTTAATAAATATCTTTGTTAGATAATAAATGTATTAATTATTTTTCTTTTGTAATAATATTCATCTCATGTGCAAACATATATTTTAAATTCATTTAATCATGTTTAAAAAATAATTTTTCATATACTAAATCTTTTCATATACTAAAATACATTGACTTTTTCATGCAAGCACTTTTAATATATCGACATTTATTTAAAAATTATAATAAAACATACGATATGTTCATTAGTTAATATATATATATTTTTTTCTTGTATATACACTTAGAAATTACTTAGAAATTAGTTAATTTTTTTTAGTTATTAAAAATGCACAAAATGATAAAATATTTAACAAAAGAGCCATCACACTGTGTAACTATAATATATATAATATCCGTACAGGTAATTTTCATCATGAAAATAAGATAAACAATTGGTTTATTACGTAGCGCGTTAACTATGAGCTTTTGAGACTTGAGCCTTAGGGCACCGAAATGTCAGGGGCGTCTGAAGGCGCCACAATTTAAAAAGTAAAATGTAAATCTAAGATTAAGTAACTGTTTTATAATAACGATTGTCTGTCTTGTCTTGTTATTTCTTAAACGTATCATAGTAGTTAAATGGATAAAAGGTCAAAACTTCAGGCTTTCCAACAAATCTATTCTGTAACTCTTGACGAAAATTTCGTTATCGTTATAATTCCGTAACGCAGTTTTTTTATCATGATGAAAAAGCAGCGCAATGACGTTATAATGAAACTTGCGTTAAGAATAACAAAATAATTCTCCAGCATTATTTTTTGTAATTTTATAAAAACAATGTAATAATGACGTAATAATGTAGCAATATTGTATTTCATGACGGTAGCAATAATAAAGAGTTTGGATAATTATTTTAAAAAAGAAGTCGGTACTATTACACGTTACTTTTAAAAAGTGATCTTTGCAACGTCGACAATACTGGTTTTATCATGGAAAATTACAACGTTATGACCCTAAAAAAAAGTTATCAGAAAATCATGGAAATTAGGGGAGCGCTTAGAGATCACAAGCCTTTGGGCGCAAATTTTGTTAACGCGGCTTTGAAAACTAATAATTGTGTTTTGCACGCGCACACACACACACACACACACACACACACACACACACACAAAATAAATTCGAAGTATAAAGATAGTATCAAATAACTAGTCCTGATAAAAAAACAACAAATACAAAATCAGTTTCAATCAATTGAAAATATTGAAAAAGAGCAGCTAATATTTTATATTCTAATCACATAACAATTAAATAGACATTTCGACTTTAAATTACGTCATCTTCAATATTACACAATTACTTATTCAAATTCGCGCATAATATATTATCGCATCAACACAAAGAATTTAATGTCTCGCGTTATAACTTGTGAAAATAATCATAACAGGACAACGTTAACAACAAGCTATCTTTTCTAAGTAGAACCTTAAAAGAGAAGGTAATCGAATATTATACTCTTGAGAAATTGTTTATTGTTAAATTCAGCCAATTACTCCTACTGCTCATCCTTTTTAGTTATTCCACATATAATTTCCAGATTCTAATGGAATGAATATTCTTAATAATAATAAATTATAATTAAGAAATTACAATAATATCATATCTATGTACAATAACTTTCGTGAGTTTTATCAGGACATGGTAAACTTGTAATTGTTTATAAGAATCAGTTATTAAAGCCTGTATGTTAAACTCAAATCATGACATTTATAAACAATTTCTGTAAAAATGCTGATGGAGAGGGTAACGCTGAAGTTACGTGGGGGAAATTATATTAAGGAAAATAAACGGTCTGTATTTTGTATGTTAATAACATTAATTTGTATATTAATAGCATTAATTTATTTTTTAATGAATATCATTTCAGACATGAGTCTTTTTTGAAAACATGGCTCTGAATCTAATAATGAAATATTCTCCCAATCTAATTCAATGTAATATAAAATAAGATGTCTCGATTATAATGTTTCATATGTAGACCAGACGAAAAGGAAAGTTAAAACAAGGATAAAGAAATATAAAGCGAATTTCAATATTAAGAAATCTAAAAGGTTCGCGGTTCATGATCAGAGCATTAGTTAGAATATGGACATGATTATTGTACATAAGTATGATATTATTATAGTTTCTTGTAATATTTCTTAATAGTTTCTTATAATTTATTATTATTAATGTAAGAATATTCATTCCATTAGAATCTGAAAAAATTATACTTATGTGGAATAACTAAAAAGGACGATAGGAATAATTGACTGAATTTAACAATAGACAATTTCTCAAGAGTATAATATGATATAATATTCGAGTATCTTCTCTTTTAAGGTTCTACTTAGAAAAGACTAACTTGTTGTTAACGTTGTCCTGTTGTATTATTTTTACAAGTTATAACGCGAGACCTCAAACTCTTTATTGCGTTTGTGCGATAATATATGCGCGAATTTGAAAAAGTAATTGTAATACTGAAGATGACCTAATTTAAAATCGAAACGTCTATTTATTTAATTGTTCTGTGATTAAAATATAAAATATTAGCTGCGAACATCTTGCGTGGTGTATGTCGTTAAGAAATTTGTTATTTTAAAATTTGACCACGACTTTTATTGTAAGAAGTAATTTTTAAAAAATCATATAATATTGTTAAAAATACAAGAGGAAAAAAAGTTAAGAAAAAATTATTATACTTCACATATTTAATTAAATTTTTCAATACGAGATAAAGTAGTAATTCCTAGGTACAACCATACATTAATATAATCAGTCTATTAAAACAGCATGTTGACATTTGCGGCGTCCTGATATCATAATACCTAATTTAGAATTTCGCATCAAATAACCATGTAATCTTGGTTTATGTATTCACGTTAATCGAACAAATAGACATGTTGTTTGTATATAATATCTCTTCTTTCTGTGGTTGCATATATCTTTTTTCGTTACATTCTTTGTTGCAACATAAAAATCATCGAGAAGAAATATGTAGAAAATAAAATGACATTCCATTTCTAGGATAAGCTCCAAAAAGGGAATCGTCCATAGGGAAGAAATTCTCGGACATGATAATAAATCCGCAATGTTAAAAATACATGACAAACTACACATCGTTAGATTTTTATACAACCATACTGTTGAATATTTATATATAAATAATACTACATAAATAATACTTATTTTCGTTTTATATTATGTCCAATACGTTTTGTTGTATTATTATACTTTTCTCTATGTACAAAAGCAAATATTTAAAAATACAAATATACAGTTAATTCATTGCTTTGTTTATTTCTTTTAATATTTGACTTTTCACTTACTTTTAAATCATGCTAAAAAATATAACTTACTTTTCGATTATTTTATATTATTTTAATCTCATACATATAAAATTGATTAATAAAATTAATAAAAGATTGATTAATAAAAATATACAAATTTTAAAGATAAATTTAAAAAGACTCTTTTTTATAAAATAAAATTAAACTTGTATAATAAACATGTTACAACACATTTTATTATTTAAATTATGTGTATTAAGAAATTTTTTAACGCAAGGTTTAGAGTGATGTTATTATTTTTGTTATTTTATCAATAGTATTCATATTCGCGAAAATGTAAAATAAAAGTATTAAAATATAAAGTGCATAAATATATGATATAAAAATCAATCATTAAATATCATCTTCTATCATTATTATTAGAAATTCGTATTTTGTTATCAGCAGCATTTCTAATTTACAATCAATTACAATTATTAATGCAATGCATGTTGAAAAATTCTTCTCATGTTAACAGCATGTAATAGATATACGAAATTGGAAACTAATTTTATATTTTAGTGACTTGCAGTAATGACATGTAATTATATATACAATCAGTATCAGAAGTCATTATGAAATATATTGTTCTCCGGTAATAATTTTAATGATCGAAGATTATAACAATACTATTCCACAAATAATTTCAAAATATTTTTAGAATAAAAAATAGCAAAAATTAAAAAAAAAATAGAAACAATAATTTTCTTGAGTTAAAAGATCATAATTATTTGATATAAATAAAATAGCGAAAAATCATGAGAATAAATTCATGAACATTAAATTAATGGTTATATTCTACATCTGAAATGTTAGATCGATTCATCTTTTATTCAAAAGCACAAATTTGCGGCTTCGAATGAGCAAACGTCACGACAGAGACAGACTTTTACGTGAATTAACAAAAATGATCGGCTGCACGATTGGTAGTTGAGTAGTATTACAGGTTCTGACATGTCAAATTATAAATTATTTCAACGTGAAAATCGATTAATTCAAAACGTTTAAATTGTGCAAGTTACATATTAATGCAGGTATGACAATATTATTTCTATTATTCAACCTTTCAAATGAACTCAAGTATTCTATTGTCAGTTAAAAATCAATATTGTTATAATTGATTTCATGGCAATCTTAATTCATGTGGTTAGTACAATTTTAATCCACACTCATTTTACTTCCTCCACAAAAAACAATCCAATAATGATAGATCTAAAGATCAATTTAATTATATTAGAGAAACTGATATAATATGATGAATAAAATATTGTTGTTTTGATATATAAATTAATTATTGCTCATGTCGCGGCTTAAGAGAGAATAACATTTACCGAAATTATAAAAAATAAAGATGTAAATCAATTAATTATTCATTTCGGCTAAAGAGAAAATAATGTTTGCTAAAATTATTTTTAAAAAACAAGAAAACGGAATAAGATAAGATGAATAAGATAAGACAAAATAAAAAGAGTAAAAAAGCAATTGATGATTCTGAGATAGCAGAAAACTACAGGTCTTTTCGCAGAAAGTTCTTGCTATCACGCAAACGCTCTCCAATTAAAATTACACGGATGTTCTTGTACGTTTCAGTTGTAACTAACGGATGTTTGCAAATCTTTACTAATCGATGTACCGCCAAAAAATCAAGTAACATCAAATCTTGAAAGGAAAACTATCTCATTTTATTTCGAGAAATTATATTGCTCAGAAAAGAATGTGAAATACATGAATAATTATAATTTATTTATAATAAGTATAATTTATTCCATTAAAATATTTTTCTAATAGAAATATAAATAACGCACAAAAAATTGCAATTCTATGACATAAAATGGTAAAAAACTTATCATATACTTAAAATATTTATTTTACATATTCGTACCGACAAATATTTTAATTCATGCGCTATCAAAATCAAATGAGAAAATTCTATTTCGGCTATTTTCAATGTAAGAAATTATTAAGATTATTCGAAATGGACTTGTTTCTATAAAACGAAGAAGAAGAGTAAAAAGGAAAAACTGAAAAAATCATTGTTCTACGTTACATAGAATAAATAAAATTTCCATTACTGTCAAAATTCAATCGTAAAGAGGGAGTTGAAGATACCGGAGCAATTTCTTCCAAAATATGTTTTCTATACCAAAACATAGGTAATTCTTATTTTACGTCGCATCTCGCCAATTGCGTCTGTCCGACATTGAATTCACTTATGAATTCACAAATAACAAGAATATTTGCGAAGTAATATTACGTGTTCTGAGTAAATGTAAAATTTTTTTATATGTAATATTTCTTACTTGTCATTTAGAAAATTATTAGTTAGTATAATGACACGTATAAAAATTAGATACATTTTTGTAATAATTTTATTTGTTATATTATATATTAACTTCTTATTAATAATTTAATAATAATTTTACTATCATTGTTGAAATGCATATACTAGAAAGACATAATCTATGTTCTGTTTATAAAAAATTGTCAGCAATATATGTCTGAAATACCGAGAGCTTCGAAAATCAGAAGACCTATATATAAGAGATAAAAATTGAATGCTTTTACGAGTATTCTATTTACAGACAAGAAGCATCAATCTTGAAAGCTCAAAGATGAAATAGAACAGCCACTTTTGAAGATCAGCGAAATATGAGCATGAACTAGTTGGAAAAGTCTGATCCTTCACGTACTAATATTATTTCATATCTCTCACTAATATTTATTCCTCGTTAAATTAAATAAAAAATCATATATCGTACAATGTGTGTGTGTGTGTGTGTGTGTGTGTGTGTGTGTGTGTGTGTGTGTGTGTGTGTGTGTGTGTAATATTTTAATATATTAGATGTGTATGTTAAAAATAAATAAAAAGAATGAATTCTCTTTAACAAACAATACGATTTTTGTTTAAATAGTAACTTATCTTGAAACATGTAGATGTAACAATTGATACAAAGGTTCAGAGATTCAATGGTAGATCCATTCTAGAACCACGCATATGTTCATAATTATGTATATATATATATCGAAGGTAAAAGCAAACAAACAACATATAAATGTGCGCTGGTATAATATAAAATACAATTGCGCCTGGTTTTTATAAAAAAAGTATTACTACTGGCTTGGCTCATGCAGGCCAATTATGACAGCTTGGTGCATGACATTAACAACTCGCTTTTACATTTTAACGCAATAATTGCACCGCAAACGATCGTTTCTCATTTTGCTGCGGTGTGGCATCGGCTTCAGAAAAACAAACATTACGTTCGTCGACAACATCCTGTTATTCTCGCAGCATTATGGTCTATAATGGTCATAGGACGCAAATCTCGTGCGAATGACTTGTTGACTGACGCGGAATAACGTTGCGCATTGGTCAATTAGAATTAAACATCATTTAACTATTGTGTGTGTGTGTGTGTGTGTGTGTGTGTGTGTGTGTGTGTGTGTGTGTGTGTGTGAGATATAGCGGATTAATAATAACTAACAAAAATAAACGAAGAGAGATA
Source organism: Atta colombica (assembly GCF_001594045.1). Classification (NCBI taxonomy): domain Eukaryota; kingdom Metazoa; phylum Arthropoda; class Insecta; order Hymenoptera; family Formicidae; genus Atta; species Atta colombica. The sequence goes on from NW_017259302.1 coordinate 40,469, forward strand.
TCTCAATAAAATTGTTTTATTTTGTATCATAAATAAAAAAATTAAATAATCATATTCAGTATTTAAAAATATGAATCGTAATATTTTACTTTTGATTAAAAAAACTCAATCCAAAAAATGAAACCAGAAATATTAAACATAATTAAATTTCTAGGAAAAAAGACCAATTACGTCTGTCTTACACATATCTATATCTTGTACTCTGCATATGTATCTGATGTGGATCAGCTATTACCAAGACGCTTTGCACATTTGTCCATGTGCACATCTGCGGCAAGTAGCGATAATAATCACATCTTGCGTATGCATCTGATAATGCAAATATCGATCTATAATTATATGTGGCAAACAATCGATAACGCAGACCATAATATTGTATTATTATGTCATTAAAGTAGCAAATAATACATATCATATGGTGTCATTTTCATGATGTCATCATCTTTGTCATAAGTATCAATAGTCTACAAAAAGATGACAAAAATTGATTTAATTTGAGAGATATGTGATATTTTATTCTCTCTGCGAATACAATGAAATAAGTTACTGCGCAGTAATATAATATGCCGACGCAGTAAATTTTTATTTCTTTTTAGATCCATTCGATTACACACACACACACACACACACACACGCGCGCGCGCGCGCGCGCGCGCACACATAGTGTAGCACACATAGTGTAGCACGTATAGTGTGCGCGCGCGCGCGTGTGTATATAATATACATATATTTTGTTAATTGAAATGTTATAAAAATTTAATTTTTTTTTCACAAAATATAATGTGATAATATTCGTTCGACGAAGCGAAAAAGATTTTCCAGTGGTTTCAGTAGAAGGAGGGGGGGGGGCAAGAGGGAGAGAGAGAGAAAGAGAGAGAGAGAGAGAGAGAGAGAGAGAGAGAGAGAACATTTCTCAAATATTCTTAACATTTAATTAAAAGGAAATTGTAGTCTTCATTACCGTTGCCAAACATATTGCGCAATGACATATGCGGAATTCGCCTGTGATGTATCGAATTGCACAATCGTGAATACCATAGGTACAAACTAAGCTAATATTCCGACGTCCATATTACGAGCTAAGTTAAGCTCGTCGTCTCCATTCGCTTAGGCTCCCCGTATGAAACAATCGGCTCGCATCTTAATTACGCGGCCATAATTTAGCAGTCGGCGCGTCCTCGAACAGGTATTCGACCCATGCGAAATGTATGCGGGTCTGCGGATTATAGTTCGTCCTGCGAGCGACGATTACGGCAAACAATGCCGACGATATCGAGTGCCACGACAACTACCGTTCTCACTGCTCTCACTTCTCTAATATAAGCGGAACTGTGCTTTGCCTTCAAAATAACAATGAATTAACGTACTTCATTCACGTATATAGTGAATCGTTTATTTTCGATTACGCAATAGCGTCTTCTGATGATGCCTTGTCTGCATACAATACAATGTTAAGCTTGCTTAATTATGCGAATAAATTTGCTCGTTGTGAGTGCAGTTAGAAGAAAATCTTTCTCTTCAAAAACCTGCTTCTTTGCTCTTTTGAAAATAAGTTGATTACTCAGAACTTACTGCCCAGAGGAGATTAGCATTTTTCCACTAGAATTATCGCAACAATGTTAAATGGTTTGAAGAGATAAACTCGCATATATTTACTTTCTTAGTTCTTCTGAAGTGGTATATATATATATATATATATATATATATATTATATACTATAATAACATTAAATACTTTCAGAAAAAAAAAGGAACATTATTCATTCGCGAGAAATCAAAAGAGATATTCTTAATAAGCAATTCTTCTATTTCATAATAAATGTATAATTTCATAATAAATGTAGATTTAAAAGAAAAACATTATTCTAAAAAGTAATTATAAAACAAAACAATAAATAAATAAATGCATCATATTTTTTTAATTACTAAGTATCCATATTTAATTTATTAATTAAAAGCATAGAATTAAAAGAAAGAAAAATTTAATATCGTAATGTATTAAATCAACATATCTATGTTATTAAAGATATTCTAAATGTTATATATCATGATGAGAAAGAGATCATTATAATTAACACTTACCCATAACGCATAACCGACCAAGCATGTGAGAAACGCTATCATAATTCCGTACATCATAGGTAAGGTATCTTGAACGCATTGTCCTTTCTCCATGCTGATTTTCTCAACAAAGCACAAAACAGAAATGTACGTTGCGTTAATTTCGATCAATCGATCGTCCTAGTCTCGAATATTTCTTTCGTCGAGAAGCCTTCGCTGTGTGTGTGTGTGTAAATAAAGAATTCGAGTGCCAACCCGTTGTTCGGTAAGAGTATATCGATAAATCTGGCCCTTGGTGCAGCTATTTGCTAGAAAAGTGTTCGACGAGGAAACACGAGTACAGCTACAAACAGGAGGAGGGACGATAGAGGAAAAGCGGAGAAGACATCGAAGGAAGAAACAAGACGGCTCTCGTCGAGTTCTCAAGGGAAAGATTTATAGTGGTTGCCTATCGAATGCAATTTCTAACGCGGGAAACACTCGACATCACAAAACGAGCGTTTTTAAAATTACGCTATATTTTTTGTTAAATTTTCATTTTTTCCGGATTATGAAGAAAATAATCTTTTATGATATCGTTCCATTGCAGTTACGAAGTTTGAAACTTAATCAAACGTTATTGATATATTGACGAAAAAAGTTAAAAATGGCGTTAAATAAGAATTGAATTTAGATGCAATTAAATATTTATTTTATACATTGTTCGTCATCGCGCAGTTACTAAAATTTCAAAATTCATAAAAAATATTTCTTAAACAAAATCAGATGTCACAAATTTTTTACTCAATAACTTTCTCTAAGTACATGACTTTTAATTAATTTATTTTATATACAAACGTTTAAATTAATATTACATAAATCTATAAATATTATCGGTGACAAGAAACGTTACTAAATAAAGTAATATAAAATAATTTTTTATACGCGCGCGCGCGTGTGTGTGTGTGTGTGTGTGTGTGTGTGTGAATATAGATAGGATAGGACGAGGCTATTCCGTCAGTTTCAACTTTAAAATAATACGAAAATCTACGATGGCAATCAAAATATCTCTTTGCAGTGACATACTTAGCTACATTGCATAATCATATTTTCTCCTAGAGTATAACCTTTAAATAATCAACATATTGTTCAAAAACACAAACATTATCGCGAAAAATAGATCTTTATCTTCTAATATACTTACACGGTTTTGCTAATAAATTATAAAAATTTTTGCACTTTTCACATTTCATATTTTGAGATTAAAATAGATTATCTCAACGGTGTGTTTATTAGTTAAGTGAATAAAAGATTCACGCATCGAGGATAAATGGATCAGATTAATTAAAGATTATAAGATCGATGAAAATTGCAATGATTCATTTGTGCCATTTCACACCAACGATGCCACAATTCATTTCCAACAATAAAACCGTCTCCGGGCATCCATCTCAGAGAATCATTGGTGACATCGAAAAGGAAAGCGCTCTCTTCTCTCTCTTTTTCTTCCTCTTGACATTTGAAAGTTCACTTGGCAGCGAGACGGATGGAAAGATTCCGTATCCGTACGATTGCCGGTCGATCACCGTCAGTGTCTCGCGCGAGGAAAACGCGAGGTTGAAGAGTCGAGGTGTAAAATTCCACCTTTTGAACAAAGTACGAACGGCCACTGGTTTCTAGTTTTGGCTAGCGTTTCTGGTTACTCTCAGACGCACTAGACGCGGAAACGCGTATTAATAGTCCGACAGAAACGGAATCTGGGTGGTCAGAATGTGCGAAGAAAACAGACGAACAGACAGATAGTGGTTGCGGACGGACGTGCAAGATATCTATACTCAAGATGGATTTAGTACCGATCATTTGCTTTAACAAATGTTTAACGAATGGTATTAATCGGTGCCAAAAAGACCACAAACATATCATGTGGTCCAGTAAAATATAAGAATATGTTTATACACATAAATTTAATCCGCGTATGAACATAGAATATTGCGGAAATATATAGATTTACAATATAAAATAGGATACAATTATATTACTACCTATTATCAAATTACTGCATCGGATTGTCCACACTTTGATGATTCAAATGCAATCCTATAGCGTTAGCGAGATAATTACAGCGGACATCGACAAACGTGCACATGCAAAAAAGTAAATAATGTGCCGATAGTAATTCAAATTCAATTATAATGAACAATCCACATAGTCTTATCATTATTGGCTACTCTTTCATGATCAGACAATTCAATCATAAAGTGTGCATATTGCTCACAGTAACGACAAGACATTTGTAAACAAACTCATTTAACGTTTGCCGTCTTACGATGCATTTATTATGTACTCATTTGTATTTGCTGACTCTATATCCAACAAGACATTCGAAAGAAATCTCATCATGAGTGAAATCGCCTTTTCAATTTAAATTTTTCATTACCCAAGAGCGTCAACGTGCTCGCGCAGTAAAATAAATACACATGTGCAAATAAGTAGTAATAAAAATATAATACAGTAATATACTGCTACCTCATTGATATGTCATTTTCACGGTAAAAATAAATAAAAATAAATGTAATAAGAGAATGAATAAATAAGATTATACTAGTGAATTAACTCAAAATATTGTATAAAAATATGTGCAGTAAACGAACTTTTAATGCAAATTCGTAAAATTATACGAGTGACAGGTCTATCGAATTATGAAAAAAAATTTTGTTCAATTCTTTATAACCAAAAGATGATCTTGCGAACACCAGATCAATGTTCACGCATAAAATGCAATTTGGCTGATGTCAGGCCATTGTGACCACCAACGCCATGTCGTTGCTGTTGCTGCTACTACTGCGACGGTGGCGTAACAAAATTTAATTGGATTTATCGATCGGTTTTCTCATTCCCATTCCCGCACGTCCCGGCAATTGGAGGTGCGTCCCCATTGCACCTCCCCCTCCCCCCAACCTCCTTCCCAGTTGTAGGTGATGCTATGACGCCATTGCACCGATAGCGAACAGCGCGAAAATTCGCCGACAATCGGTATAATCGACATCGTAAGCTCGACAACCGATGATTTTCCATTCGCTTGATCATGGACAGCGTGCGCCTATAAAGATCGTGTAAACGTTGATAGCCTAAGCTATCTCATCGCGCAACAAACGATATACGTTTACCGATTTACCTATCTCAAAATCGCATAAATCTATTCGCGTAGCGGCTAAAGAATTTGGGACATTTGCATTATGTATGCAAATTTTCCAAAAGTTGACAATATTACACAATATTACACAATGTCAAAATTTATAGAATATCACACAATGTCCTAGTTTCCATCAAGGATTTAATCCGGATCAGAATGTAAGAACCAACCAACTACAATCGAGCATTCCCCTGTCGTTCGACTGTAACAGACTGTAGTTGGTTAGTTCTTATATTCTGATCCGGTTTAAACCCTCGGTGGAAACTAGGCCAATGCTATATGTTCTTCATTGCGATAATGCTCTGATCAAACGCACTATCAAAGACAATATAATTGTATGTGTAACGCAAAAAACATATACAAAAATATAAAATATATTAAACTGCCTTCATAAAGGATTCTGAAATACATACAAAAATACATGTATTACGAGTATTTTATGTGTCTCAAAATATACACATATATATATATATAT
>NW_017259302.1:46275-46571 GCF_001594045.1 Atta colombica
ATTTCGAGGAAATATTTCGAAAGGAAATGCAAGGAATGTCAAGTTATTGAAATGTATGTATCATATGTTCCTAAAAAGTAAACAAAAATCCTATATAAACTCGCCAAGGAGGCTGATACGTTTCAAACATTGCCATGTTTCTGACAGTTCGAAATTTGAGAACTGTCACTTGTAGTCTTCACGATGCGTTTGCTTAGTAAAGACGACGTGCCGTTGAAAGAATCAATAATAATATGATATACAAATATATATATATATATATATATATATATATTATGTATACTCAGCAAATAGAA
>NW_017259302.1:46671-55690 GCF_001594045.1 Atta colombica
AGGAAAAACCTCTATTATGAATTCATTTTGGGTAAATGCTAGAAGTCTATAGGCAGAATTTAAAAAAATAATAGGTCATTTTGAAAAGAATTTAATAAGCTTTAAAATAACATTATATAAAATTTAATTCAAATACCATTTTTTTTTAATTAAAGAAATGTAAAAAATGAGCAAATCGTAAAGTCAAGAAATTGTGCTCCTAATATGAGATGCCCCGAGAAATCGATAATTAAAAAGTATATCAGTATTGCAATTAAAAACTTTATTTAATGTTTCTAAAATACAAACAAACACAACCAGCGTGAGCATGCAATAGATTGTACCCAGAACTCATCTTCAGATAGTTGAAATCAAACATCGCAGAAATAGGCACTCAACGTTCATTCCGGTTGTCTTTTTATTATTGTACAATAACATTTATACTTTATCAACGATTTTGTATAACATAGGAGCATGGGTTATTTCATATTAAAAATATCCTGGATATCTCATATTATGGTTTCTACGCCTCCTAACTTTTGTAATTAAACAATTCAACATATCTCGTATTTTTCTATTAGTACGACTTTATTCTATCACTAAAGAATTTGCCAAATATTTATTTATTAAATAATAAACAAGATTTAAAAGCTCATCTCAATGAAACTTGAAGAAATCCAAATTCTAAAATCTTGTTTTACAATAATTACAGGCATGATCTAATAATAAATTTTCTACTAAAGTTTTCAATCCCAGAGCAATAAATTCATGGTGGAATCAATAGATAGTGTTTATTAGTTTAGCAGAAATGCTGCTATCTCATATTAGGCGCTTGTCTCAATAGAAAAGGAAGGGGTTTTCCTCCATTTATAATAATTAAAATAAAACAGATATAATATTTTACTCTAAAAAAAGTTTAGATGAAACATGTCAGGTTTCTTCGCTCATAAATATTCTTTCACTCTTATAAAGAGTGAAAAAAATTTTAATTTTTGGACGTAAATAAAAATAATTCCATATTTAACAACTATCAAAAATATAATTTCTAACGTATTCATAGAAGATAAAGAAGAGACAGATATAATCGATGTGAATAATATTCTATCAGTAGTCGGTACAATACCATCTGCAGCAGTTCAATATAGCTGTAGATGGTAAAGTAGATTTCTGTACACAAGAATTTCTGCTTATAGATTACTTACCGAATGAAGAAATAGAAGATATATAAATAAAAAGCAAAATAGTAACAATTAATTTTTTAGATAATTAGCTTCATTAAATATTAAATATTAAAATTTGACATAAAATTTAACTTAATCTTTTTATTTTAAAATTTACGAAGTATATTTTTTTAATAAGAATAACTTTAAGAGTATTAGTCTATAAATAATACGCGTATGTACATAGCGTTACCTAAGAAAGTATAAAAGGGAATAGAGAAATCAATTCTATGTAAATTAAAAAGGTGCGGCAGATAGAATTCTTAGCCGTACATCCCGATATATTACCACATACATGCAACTATTCGACTACAGTACACAAATACTTTTCAGTGAATATGTACAAATATATATAAAAAAAACCGAAAAATTATTTCAAAACATAATAAATAGAATATAAACATAATAACAAATATAAACATAATAAACATAAAATAGAATGTTTGAGCTTAAGATATTCTTTGTTTAATATAGAATAGAATAGTTTATCATTCGTCTTTTCAATCGTCTTTATAATACATGTACATAAACTATGATGAAAATTAAAAAAGATATAATCTCTTTTGAAGAAAAATATTTAAAAATTAAATAATTTCATGCAATCTTCATATAAATCTTCATATAAATATTTATATAAATTTCATATAATTATTTATATAAATGTCATATAATTATTTATAAGCGTAATTATTTCAATATATTTCATTATTCGGAATAATTCTTATTAAACGAAATTACGAACTAATTTAAAAGAACTATAAAATAACATAAAAAAAAATTTCCACTGTATATTCTAAAAATCACATAATATCTATGATTTGAACAAGGAACTATTTCACAAAATTGAACTATTAAACAAAATGATATAATGATAAACTAATAATTGTAATTGCCATGTATTCAAATTGTGAAGTTATGTACACCACTGAAGAGGATCATAATAAAATGATCGAAACGATTGAAATTTAAAGAGCATTTTTAGTATCAGCACAATAAATCTGCAACTCGAGTTCTTTAGTCTTTAATTGTTTAGATGATTTATATTCATTTGGAGTTTAAAATTATATTTAAAATTATAATTATTTTTTTATATTTTTATGAAATAATAAATTTATGAAATAGTACGCGATGTCGTATTCTGCTTAATAAGTGTTAAACGAGGTGGAAAATGTTATTATCAATTTTTTTGTGTTTGCGCTTGTAGATAACAAGATTTATCAGAATCATGAGATATAAATGCCCATAATCATGGTGTTTTATTGACGGGGATAACGTTAAGATGCGAGCTAGCTTATCTTTTTGCTAGCCAGATACCTCTTACCCATCATCAAGTCACCTCTGCACTTTGACGACAAGGGAAAAACTTGGGTCGTTAAGATCCTGTCGCACTACGTACGTATCTTGGATGACAAGTGAGTGCATTGACTTTTTCGTAGCATGGAGGTTATTACTTTAAAATTACGTTTTGCCACGTATTCTTGTACGCGATCGGGAAATTATATGCTTTTAAGAAAAGCCATTAAGTAAATACATATTGAATAAAAAGTTTATATAAATGAAAGTCAAGAATTATTAAAAGTGAAAAATTTGATATATGTATAACAATTTTAATGCAAATACATTAACTTTTTAACCAGCGAAACAATAGAATAGAGAAAAACAATACAATAGAGAAAGACATAAAAATGACTATCATAGCTTAAGCTATATCTACTTATATGGCAACTTAAGTGGTAACCTGTTTTAAAAGAGCTGTTTTCTATTTCCACTTACTTACTCTCCAAGAATCTGCCAAATTAGGCAAGAGAGATGCATAATTCAGTTTATCAACCTTGCAGTTAATCACTTCGCAAATTCACAAATAATCGCATCTCGTTGAACATTAAATTTAAAATTTAATCAAAAACTTTTTAAGAAAGTGTCATTTAATCATAACTTCACTAAAACAATAAGAGTATTTCTACAAACTATCTTTGTGTATATTATTGAGATAATGGCACAAATGTTGAATTTTTCTCATGTTCATTGAAAATGAATGCTGATTTTAAAATTTGATAGAATTAGCTTACCACTGATGTAGTTGTCCGAACACTAGAAACCTTTTGTTTTCCGAGACCAGTGAGCCCTCCAAGACATCTCTTGGTGCATTCAGGATCGTTGTCCTCGCAGATAGGACATCCCGCAGTGGAGGCACCGCCTCGCTCTCTGAGGACATGATTGCTGCTAGTCGTGTAACCTTGGTCGGAACTGGCGTTCGAGTTTGGCCTGGAGTCGTCGGAGCTGTCGAATGGCTTAATGTTTCTCGGTCGATGGATGATTCCCACCGGCTCCCATATTTCACTGGTCGACGACGCATAATAATTGTTCTCCTTGGTCTCGCGACTTCTCTCGTCAACAACTTTACCGCCACGAGCGACGGTGACCTCTTCCTTCGTCACAATAGACGATTTTACGCTTAAGGATGTCTCGAGTCGCACTGGGGCCCTTTAGACGTCAACCACGTCAATTTACAAGATAGCAGTGTGGATTTTATACGAAATGTGCACTTCGAATATAATATGAATTTGCGAGGAACAAATCACAGTAAATGTTTACATCAAAATATATAATTAAAATAATACAAAATCGTATTATATACCGTCCACTTAAGTATAGTAATAAAATATAGTCTCTAAGCTAACTCAAATAAATAAAAAATACATGTCAAACAGTAAAATTGTCATTTATATTAATAACATAAAATTATAATAACCAATATTTTCATATACGATAATTCTCGTATATTCGACCGAAGGAAGGAAAAATACGAGTAAATATATGAGATATACAATATGAGTAAATACAATATGCACAATAGGAAAAGATCCACAATGCTACCTTAGAATTCCAGCCTTGACAAGAATCTGGTTGAGAAGATCGCACGGTGGGACCTGGCCGGTTATCATGGCTTCTCGTATAGCAACTCCGTCTGGTCCCTCGAGGGGGATCGGTACACCATTTATCAGTAGAACTTCCTCTTCTCTCACGCAGGACTTTTTCTCGCAGTCCACGACCTTGACACCAGGCCCGAGTATAGACTCCACCGTGGATTGAATCTCGTGGTCATCCATTCCTAAGAATGTACGTCTCTTTCTCGTATTCGTTATTTTTTTTATTATTATTGACACCTCGTGCGAAAATCGGATATTAAATAATTTATACTTTATTCATATTTATTGTGCTTTAAGGAGCAAATTATATTTAAAATCAAAATTAAATATATTTTTTAATTCTATAATATCAAGAGAATGTTCGAAAGATTTAATGTGCGTCACGCAATAACGATGTTGTTATAGCGCCAATCGTACAAATATTAATATTCTGTCAGATTCGTGAAGCTAGAATAGAATTGTGAAAAAATTATACTTGCACACCAAAAAGGTGTGCGCGCTACCATTCGACCACCTGAACTAACCAAACTCGACTAAACCTGCCCGGAACTGGCGGCGCTATGCACCTGCATCGACTTGTAAGATAAAGTTGTTCAGTAGGTACTGTGCAGAGATTTTTTAAAGTAATTCGATAAAAGTTCTCTCAAGCCAAACGATTGCTAACGTAATTCCTCGTTTCCGTGTACTGAAATGTGATGAATGTAAATTGAAATAACTTACAAATCAGCAAACTAACTAATATAATAATAATTTTTAAAAGTTTTAGTTAAAACATTAATATACGCCGAATAATTGCTTTTGCAACACTTTGCAATCATACATTTTATTAAATAGAATCAAATATTTAGTTTCGTAAAAATGAATCTTCATTTATTAAAATTGTTGAACAGAATACAATTCGTTAACTCTCAATTATCAATTATATGCATTGTATATTTAATACATTTATTATGATATTTAATATTTAATTCCAATATCTATTAATATTTCAATATTTGTCTAATTATTCATAGATACAAGCCATAAATTTTCTCTACGATATTCAATATTTTTATACTTTTGTCATACAACAACGAGCAATACTTTCTCGCGTGATCGATAATCAGTTAACGAGCATGCTACGACATAAATCAAAAACTTCCCTGGTAACGTAGGTCATGAACAAAGTGGGGAACATTGCTGGTCGATGATGCGAGAAATGCATTATTCCAATACACGGTACGGCGCCGCTCCGCATGCGCTTGCATAGATAAATGCACCGCTGCATGAATTACATCTCAAGGAGAACGATCTCGGGTGCGACGAAAGACGTGCACGAATGAATGTGTAGAGCTAAATGAGTTTCTGTTTTGATTCTAAGTACATTCTTTAAACAAGACTAGCTAGAAACGCTAAGATAAAGAAGAAGATTCTCTGTCTGGCAGTTCGGATATGTAAGAGCAGCAATGTAAATTACATCGATGATTTCACGATAAACAAACAAATGTTTGCAAAGCAGCACCAAACGAACATCTAGCGACAAAAAGTTCTTCAAGCTAAGGTGACGATGCGTATGTAAAACTCTGTACAAGAACATCTGTAACGCATTACGTTACATTAAGTGCGTAAACTGAACATATAAACTGAAACTTGTATATGTATGTGTATAACAGTACATAACAGTAAGCTTTATACATCACGCATAAAAAAAAACATACTATAACTTTACGTTAAATATTGTGTTACTATTTTCTTTGTACGTTGATATAAGCTTATTATTATATAATATAAAATTAATAATATATAATAATTAATAATATATAATATAAAATTTTAAAAATTATATCAAAAATATGTCACGCAAGTAACAGCGCGTATATTGTTATATTAATTTTTATTACTAATAACACTTTTATTCATACTAACATTTAATCCGCGTAATTTTGCCGTAAGATGAATATACGTCAAGGTCAAGGACAAGGAATCATCATCAGGAAGTCTGAAGAAAGCAATGGTTATTCGTGGAACTGTTCTCTGTTTTCACAATTAGACACGCCCACACGCACAGCGTACAAATGTACCAAAATATCTGATTGTACAATTTCTTATGTCTCTTCTCATACAGCTAATTATAACAGATAATTAATATCAAAAATAATTCTCACAAACACACATTATTCAAGTTTATTACGTTTATCACGTACTGAAAAGTACAGATCGATTATTATTATTTTAAACAATCCCTTATCTTTTTATAGATACGAAAATGTTTATCTGAACCAATAAATTCAAATTCGGCAAACAAATTCAAAATTTGTTAACTAATAGTAGTAAATAATATAATTAAATAAACCTAATCAAAAAATATTTATAATTATGTTATGAGAAATTTTAAATTTCATAATTTATATACATATTTGCACTTATGATATTCTATGTAAAGACAGTTATCACGTCTAAAATTTAATCAGTAATTTATATCATATGAATTAGGCATTTAATTGTAGCAAGTAATTTGTAAAATACAGCTATGTGCATTGCAAATGTAGATTTAATAACAATAATCATGTTTATTCTTTGTTCTAACGCATAAAATATGAATAAGTAATGAGGCAAATACAACCAAAGATTGCAATGCACTTCAAAGAACCTAAAAAACTTCGAGAGCTATTCGTAAAAACATCATATTGTCTCATACATCCTTGGGATGCTTACATAAACAACGGTGCATAGGAATATATATATATAGAGAAATTTTAAATCGAAGATATATGTGTACATATATACAATCTGATTATTTCTGTACAAAAATATTAATTACGATATAGACTTGAAAACAATTATTATTAAATATATTATTATGTAGAAAGTCTCTTTTTCTATATTTAATCTTAACACACAGTTTCTTAGTAAATTTGTTATAATATGCATCAAAGACATATGTTAACGTTAAATGAAGCTAATAAAAAAAAAAATGCATTTTAATCAAGGTTTTAATGCATCAAAAAAATCTAAAAGTTACCTATAATATTTAAATAAGAAATTCTTTAATGTAAACTATTAATAAAAATTATTCTAAATATATAGTTTATTTTATTATATGATAAGTCTGCAGATAATCGTACTTATATTGAAGTAGAAATCTAATTTCAGATTTTATTTTGATAGTGCGAGATAAATAAGACTAATTATTAACAATAGTTTTATAATATCCAAAAAGATCGTTTTTTTTTATTCAATACACTTACAAATATTCTACTTAATCAAAATTTCAATAAATTAAAGATTTTAATATGACAACGTATAATCATCATGTATAAAACTTGAAGCAATTCTTCTCACAGATTAGAACAAGAGTCATCCATACATTGAGCAACACAGCTTCATTTTCGCGGCTCATTGAATGTATATAATGAACTCAATTAGTAAGCTAATTGAATCTGGGTAGGTGGGAAACGGAACAAAGTCATTGTCCAGAGGCGTGCTCAGCCTGCATGCCGGACGTCGCGTCGTCGTCTCGATTGCTATGTAGAAGCGGCGATCTCTTTATTTTTAGCTCTAACAAGACTAGCATAGTTATAGGGCCGAAGAAAAATAGAAGAGAATAAATGTTACTAAAAGAGTAAAATGTATTTATTCGTGAAGATAGATATTAAATAGCTAATTAATTGCTATGATGTCATTGCCAATGAAGGAAACATTACGATAACATTTGTCACGAAGATCTGCGAAGAAATTTACGGACAATCATCATTAGACAAATTCACTGTGCAAAAATGTCGTGATAATTTTTTTTGTAAATTCCATGGCCAAAGTAATTAACAAAATCTCCTTTCAGCTCTTTTTAGTTTTTGTAAAATGAAATTTGCGTCAGTGAACAATAATTGCAAAGTGGTTTTAATCTTCTCACTCTGCTATAAATACTGACCATTCATTCGCCACTTTGCCGAAACCAATTTTAGAAATTTAAATGATTCCGAAGTCTGATTGATTAAATGAGCAAAAGATTCAATTAAAACTCAGCATCACACATCTCATGCGATCAAATTAGACGAACGAGCGACTTGAACATATAAGCGTGAAGCAATTAATTAGTTTCTAGCAAACTAATTAAAACATAAAACACGCTCAAAATGTTATCTCGCAACATCGCAGTTGGCGTCATCATTTGAAGGATTTAATCATAATTGCTCGACTGACTTTTGTCACGTAAACATGAGTTAAACGAGCTCACGCACGGTGCGCCAAAAGAGATCTTTTGATAAAGAACATGTAAACAGAGATTGTGTGCAAATCACTAACGGTGTGTATTAACACAAAATTTACATAAACACAATTGACATGTAAAATGTTATATGAATTATAAGAGAACTGCTGGCGATGTTGCACTGAAGTTGTAAAAATATTCAGTTAATTCAATAGTCAACATCAATGTCATATATAGGTGTTTACCTACTTTAGGTTTATTTGCCCTCATATAATACATATAAATTAAAAAAAAAATAAAAGATATCAATACATAATGTCATAGAGAACAATATGCTCAAAATATGGGCATAAGATATCCTGAAATCAAGATATTTGTCTGCGTGTACCATTTCTGTATGGATATCCTCAAGACATCTAAGATGTCTTATGTCTCCTTTTTGAATGTATTTTGTCTGGGTAAATATAAACAATTTAACACAAATTTATTCAAAAATGATATATATATATATATATACAGATATTAATAAACTTCAAATAAAAAAGTTACAAATATATATAAAAGATAGCTTTGCAATTGACTTAAAAACTGTAAAATATGATTTTACATTATAATTAATTGACGCTAATACTTTTTTAAATCATTCTGTTGCAAAAGAATAATAAAAATATTTATGAAAATGTACGAATGTTCTCCATTACAAA
>NW_017259302.1:55790-65139 GCF_001594045.1 Atta colombica
CGCAAGGCGAAAATTACTAGTTTGAGAAGAGGCACATGCACTTGCCCTTCCGTTAGAAATTAATCATGCTAGTTATTTGTATCTTTTCGTCACTTGTAAACAATTCATCGTTTATTTAAATAGTGATATATTTTATTGATTAAATCAAGTATAATAAATAATCACGCATAATATATAATAAAAGGATAAAGAAAGAAATACAGAAATCATAAGTATAAAGAAATAAATAATAATATAAATTAATGAATTAATTTAATTGATGTAATTTCTGAACGAATTCTTTTCAGAAATCTAAAAATAAAATTTAAAAATCGTAAAAATTTATTACCTTGTTGTATTCCTCAGACTACTTTAAATTTTGACACAATCGATATAAATTGTCAAAACAACATAAATAAAACGTACGCGCAATATGTTCACACGCGCGCGCAATATCTACTATTCATCCATCAATCGTTTGCTGCGTCACATAGGCAGGAATTCTACGTAACATTTCAACTAATCAGATAGACTACGGTGACTGAATTTCAATCTCATTAACGATAGTGACTGTTTAAACTGTGTATTTAGAATTACGTAATGTGATTACAATTATTTCTTTAATTTGCATCGTGCAATGTATAAACTAAGTAGTTCGTTTCATAAATTAACATGTATAATTATCGCCGAAATGTTTGACACAAATGTCAGTCGCGCTATTATGTACATTTATTATGTATTTATTCTTTTGATTCATATTTTTTACAATGATATATAAAACTATTGACAAGTCCACAACTGTAAAACTATATTACACATAATAAATTTAAAATTGATGACAACAATGTTAAGTTTCAAATGTATAAGTACTTATTGGTGAATGAAAAATTTAACTTTGAATTAGAGGTGTAAATACATGTTCTGATAATTAATACTCTACCCGACATTATCAGCGATTCGCTCTTCCGTTTTTGCGAATTCATCTCGACGTTCGAGCATTAAGCCAAGAAGAATACGAAGGGATAGATTTGCATTGCAAAGTGAAATTAACTACGTAAAAAGAGACCGCGAAGAAAATTTGCAATGTTAACGAGACTGATCGTCACACTTCCGTCGAATCAGAAGCCTATCTTTCGTTTGCATATTAATTTGGTTAATCTTAAGTCCGAATCACAGCTTCATCTTTATTCGAATGTTTTATTCTATTCTTCAGTTTTCTCCTTTACTCTTAATGTTATCAACGCCCAAGTTAATTGTTTTGAATTTTACAAGCGTATATATTTATACTATAATTTATACTATAATTTATACTATAAATTGTGGTAATATTTTAACGTCGTAAGTACTGATAATTTTCACATTATATTTGTGTGTGTGTGTGTGTGTGTGTGTGTGTGTGTTTTGTGTATACATACGTATGTGTTACATTGTAAATTTAGTGTATATAAGTTAAAATTCAATTATTTTAGAAACCGCAAACTATTCTAAACTGTTTGAAACTCGTTCAAACTAGGAAACCTAGGTGTAAAGACAGTAAAGTTGAGTAAAGTTATATAGAGCGGCTATTTGCCTTTGAAATTATAAAACAATAAATTATAACTGAACCTCTTGTTTGAGTTCGTTTCATAAATGATGAATGTGTTAATCTTTTGTTGATGTTAATTCGTTTTTATTAACATTAAAGATTAGAGTTAATTAGTTAAAGTTAATTGCGGAAAAGTAAATATTAAAAGACAAATAATCATCATAAATATATTTATGTATGTCTCACATATTTTATTAAAAAATAAATTGTACTCGTACTAATTAACACTACAGAAGTTATTAAAGAATATTAAATAAAATTTTACATAATTACGAGTAAGTACAGCGAATTCTGCAAAATAAACAAATATTTCTATATGTTGAACAAAAGCAAAATTTACTTATTCAAATATAGGTACAAATAGAAAATACATAAATATTGCGTTTTAATAAACATATTCGTTTTTATAAACATATTCGTTTTTAAATAACAATACGCTATAATAAAAGAAATAATTTAAAATGCGTTAAATAATTGGTGTCAAGAACAAGCGATGAAAATTGCCGGAGTAATGCATTTGAGCAACTGTCTACGGGATGTAATGCATTTGAGGTAGTTAAGATAATCACGAACAATATCAAGAAGAGGTTCTTGCATACTGACGAGTCCGAAAATTATAAATGGAGATATTTCAACTCAGAAAATGCGAATGCAAACATTGTTATAGTCAATTCATTTATATTTGTCACAAAATATTATATTATAAATAATTACATCAAAAATTTACATTCTATTCTATAAAATAAACATCTTTCAAATAATAATAAAAGTAAAGATAATAATATTTATAGATATTCATAGCCGATTTTTATTTTAAGACTTTCTTAAATAATCTTAAGATGCTAATGTAATATGCTTTCTGATTGGTTCATGACATCTTAAGACTGTACTTAAGATGATCTTAAATATAAGAATTGAGTACGAATACCG
Organism: Atta colombica; assembly: GCF_001594045.1. Lineage (NCBI taxonomy): Eukaryota > Metazoa > Arthropoda > Insecta > Hymenoptera > Formicidae > Atta > Atta colombica. The sequence goes on from NW_017259302.1 coordinate 58,285, forward strand.
GCCATAGTATTCATCAATTTTTTCAAATGCATTCAATCTTTGACAAGATTAATAATATTTTCTCGTCAGTATTAAAAAAATTACACCTATAATGATATATTTTCTCAAGTCTTTACTACGCAAATTCACAATGACATGATTTTTCTCATTACTTTCTGCTACATACATGCTGATTATATCTTTGATAATTGATTTTTTCTTACTGCAGACTTATTTTTAAAAATTCTTTGTCAAGCATTTTTTTTATTTCATATTATGATAGTATGAATTTACATTACATATGCCATATTTGCATGACAAGTAAGAGAGAAGAAGAATACTAAAAGCATTACATTTTATTCTTATAGATTAGTTTTTGTCAACATTTTCGCACACCAAGCGAAGAAAAAATTTTTAAAACAAGAACGTTTTTTGTATATGTTATTTCTTTTTCCGCAACGAAGCATAGACGCGACATTACTACCAGTCGATGTACGCGTGCAAGCGTATCGCGTAAACAGGGGAGTGAGTACAAACAGCACCTACGTGATCGCAATGCACGGAAGCTTATTTCAACGTTTTTATGATTCTTCTGCATTCACTGTAGCAAAGATATCAGAGTAAAATGCATAAACAACTGCATAATTTCTATCATTCATTCAAGTCATGTTATAATAATAATAGATGATAAACATCTTTAATGTTACAATATACATATATAATCGGGAGTAAATTAGCATATGGCGAAGTGTACTGCATAAAATCCATCAGAAAACATAAGCGTATCATAGGAGATGTCTTTAGGTTGAAATATCAAGACAGATGATAAATGCCAAGAGAATAAAATAGAATAGATTAATAATCACAAACACGCACTTCATTAAAACATTAAGATTTATTGGTTTTTATTCCATTTCTTATATCTCGTAACTTTTTTATAATTTTATAATTTTTTAATGTATCACACATCATAATCATAACATTATACCAAATAGCAATTCTCAAATATAATTTAAATATACAATTTTTAAATACAACTTTTAAAACTGATCTTATCAGTTCATGTAACTGTCAAGATGAGACATTTGACTTTTAAAGAATATAGAATGTAGAATTATCTATAGTTCATTAGAAGTATACCTTATCTTTACTATATTGTACAATCGCGCTAAGGATGGCTTGATAAAAAGCTGAAACATTCGTAGAGATTAAATAGAGTTAAATATATGTAAAAATAGAATGTATAGAGTAAATATAATTTAAAATATTAAAATTGTATACGCTAACAATAACTGTTGGCTTTTAATTTTTCATTAAGTTTTCTTTAAGTATTATTAACTTTCAACGCGACATCATTTGGTATCATTTTGTTTAATACCAAAAGCAAAGAATTACAATTATAGAATCAGTTACATAAAATTATTAGAAAAGAGGATATTGTGATTCTTGTAAATATAATGGACTTATTAATATCTCCGCTGTTAGATATTATTATTAGATAGCAAATTTTAATGATTATTTATGAATCATTTGTTCACTAATCAGTTACTCTAATATCAGTTGCACTATTATGCCAATATACAATAGCCAGCATTCATTATAATATATTTTTAATTTCAAGCAATTCGAAGTTTTTAAGATTTTAAAATTTAATTATACATATTTCCTCATTCTTCTTAAATTTGATCGTACAATGAATGTATGTGTGTTGAATCATTGAATGTACTGCTTGTTATTTAATATTTTACTTAGCTGTACATATTTCAAGTTATGTAAAATTAAACACTAGCATGGCATTTTGCTAATCTAACCTTCTAAGCGTGTTGCTGATTATTGGTGGCTACTTTTTCAAGGTTCTTACAGAAAAATAATCAACAATCAAAATCAACGATATAAAAAATTTCATTTCCAACGTGCAGCCAGCAAATCATCGCGATAAATAATCGAGCGAATGCTGTAATTTACAGTGACAGTAATCATCGAATTGCGGGAGCAATACGTTTCCTGAACGATCACAATACTCGGTTATCGCCGCTTCTACGCCATTGGTTAGCTTGATTTAATAGATCTCAGCGTTAAACCAGCCAAATTACCGTGATAAATTATCACGGTCAAAGATCATAATTATCACTTCTGTGGTAACGAAAAATCCTCGTAAACGAAACGTGCACAGAGAGATCCGACGATGTCTACGAATATTAACATTTCTACGCTGCTGACCAAGTCAATGGGACGTAGCAAAAAGGATGAAAATCTATGTACACATAAAAAAATATTTTGTTGCTTCAACTAGAATATAGTTGCTTTTTGTATCTGATAGAAAATTATGTATATCATGCGCGTAGAATTTATAGCACAAATCTAAATTCTAAATACTTATCCAATATCGCAATACTTGTTAGATTTATTATTTTAGCTATTTTTCATACTTAGATAATTTATATTTTCGCTATAACTGCAAGATCACTTTTTTTAGTATAAGAATCTATTATTAAATCCGTGCATGTTTAACAAATCTATAATTTTCTATGCAATCGATAGTTGACGGTCTATTTTGCATGCCCAAAACTCGTCGTCTGTCATTAATAACACAAGATTACAAACAATTTATTTACATTTACATCCATATAATTAAATAAAAATAAATAAGCTGCTTTTAAATATAAGTATACATATAAATATACATATTTTTAATTTCAGTGCTTTCAATTGTTTTTTATTTAAAAAAAGTGTATAGGATGACTTTTATGTTGACTTTTGTAGTAATCAAGTTTTCACACTAATAGCATTTTGTTTTTAATATTATCTTAAATCCGAAGTAACTTTTAAATAACCTATTTTACTTTTGAATAATTATCTACGCATCGTTAATTGTTGATTTTCTTAGAATTCATAGAATATCATGCAATAAATAGCTGTCACTTTTTTATATACATACTGATATTAAGATCTTGTCTCGAAAAAAGTAGACAAGATAAAGGGGCAAAGAGATTAACTTTTTAAATATTTTTAGTCATTTACGCGTGAACAAGTCTCTCATTAAATGTCTAAATCTCTAGTGAATACTAATATTCACGTATCATTTGAACCGCGTAATACGCGAATATCAACTCTGTTATCCCGCTATAATTTTTCGCATGCGTAAATAAAACAATACAAGGGTGAGAAACATTCTGACAGATGCCACTTGCGTCATAGGAAACAAAAAAGCAACTGATTGTAAGTGTCTCGCGGCGAGAATTAAATGTGACCTATATTCTGGAATTATGAACACGTAATTACATGTTGTAGATCTCTTACATATAATGACTTTTTTAAAGCAGATAAATTAGAAAATAAAGAAAATATATCTTATGAGATTTTCAGCTTTGTATAGGTTTAATAATATTTCTTAGCATCACACTTTTTTCTAAAACAAACTATTTTAATGTATATTTACACAAGATAGATGAGATATAAATAAATTAATAAAATAATAACTTTTAATTAAAAAGCTGCAAAATCAAATAAATAAATATTTTGTAAACATACATCTCAAAGATAACTCTTTTTTACGTATTATCATAATGTTACACTTTTTTTCCATAATGGCTTTTCGGCTTGATTTGTTTGAATCATTGTCATTAAAAGTTCTTTTATCTTGGTAACCTGGAGCCTAAAATTGGTCTAAAGTTTAGAAAGTATAAAGAATCGCAAAATAGTAATCTTATTTTTTTCATAAATCCTGCTTTCACATACGATTATTATCGCTTGCGTTTCTCCTGAGACACTTCAAATCGGCACGCCTTAATCCATTTCACGTAAACATAACGGAAGTAATCTTAATCTCATGAATCAATCTTAATCTCATGTTTTATCCACTAACGATCCATAAAAATAAATAAATATAGTTATACAAATTGAATTAATTCTTGTAAGTAAGACTGAGTAAAAGAATATACTTATGTATAAGAATATACTTATGATAACTAATTATTTAACGATGATAATATTAACGTTTTCTTGAATAAAAAAGGAAAAATATAATAAGTATATTATACTTTCAAGCAAAGTGAAAGAAGTAGAAACTAGAGAATAGAAACTAGAATATAAGATCTGCAGTTAGGCAGTAATTTTATTGATCTCTCACATATCACATCTTCATTGTAGATGATTACTATACAGATGATGATACAGATTTCAATATTGGCTAAACAATAAATCCAACCAAATAATTATCGCTTTTATACTGATTCCAAAAACAATGCGATACAAATCTGAAATAGCCTTATTGCTTGATGATAGTCTGACAGAAGAATTTACACAACAGACATTGAATAAAAACTAAAACAACATAATAAACAGAGCATCACGACAGAAAAAAAGAATTGAAGAGAAACGAAGTACATACATGCTTGATAACGATTAACCAAAATCAGTCCGTTGATTCCGGACAGGAAACAGGCCCGGCTTCACGCTCGTTGCTCAGATAATATCGATGAAAATTGCAATGATCTTGCAAGAGCGACCAATTTCACGAGAGAGATCATGACACACACACACACACACACACACACACACACACACACACACGCATACGCACATTGAGTATATTTCTAAATTCATAAATCAATGGACTAATACTACGTCTTCCTCGATCTATTTTAAAATAGCTGAGTTCTATTCATATTCGCCTTTAATAATAATCTTGGAGCGATACTCCGATATTGCTTCGATGTCGTAAAAATAGAACTTTAAAAAAATTTCGTCAAAGGCATTATCCAATCTCCCTAAATGTAAACTTGGAAAGGTTGTTAGACTCAATATCATGTAGATGGTACCGCAAAAGACCGTTGGTTCCAGAGGCATTTTGGCGAGAAATCAATCGGCCGTATCGTCACGCTCGAAAACATGCAATTAAATTACGATCGTGTGCCACTCTAAAGAACAAAGCGACCAGCTGCTGTTGTTAATTTCGAAATCAATTCCGATATCAAGCGAGAGAATTCGCAATATCCTACACCGATATTCGATCGAGACCGACATGTCGATCAAGGACTCGACAGCATAATCACCAATCGCTCTTGGTAGAAGGAATACAATACAGGCAGTTTCCTGTGACACTCCTGTATCACAGCTATTCCGGCCACAATTTTAATCAGAATTTGCCAAGCCCTTTTTAAGCACAAAGAGCATTACAGAAAAACATAACTAATTTAAATAAAATGTTCTGTTTTAATTTTTACAATGAATTAAAAATTGTTATATATTAAATACATGTGTATTAACAATATATTAATTACGTCGTTCTATGCATGATTTAATTGTTTGTAAATTGAAAATAAAAACTTTTCAAAACTTTTATTATGTATTAATAAAATTTGCAATAAATTAAACGTTAACTATTATACGATTTGGAATAAAATTAATTAGAGGGAGATATACATTGCAAATAATATAATATAATTTCGATCTCAAATATTTCATTTGAGGCTAGTAACATTCCGATCTAAGGCTTGAGAAATCGAGAATATGAGAACTAATGTAGATCTGTTAAGAAAATATTTATATTATCAATATAGCTATATTTTAATAGAATATGATAATGTGAAAATAAGTTGATTGTTTCAAATCCCCCAAAATTTTTGTATCTCAAAATGAAATAAATATATGTGTATTTGGCCGTTGAAAAGAAAGAAAGCGAAAATATCGAATGCAAAAAATGCAAGCAATACAAATAGATCATATATTAACAATAAAAGAGACAAAAGTTTATGGGTATCCTTTACAAAGTATACTGCAGAAGAAAAACAATGTATATTCAGAGAAAAGAAGAGAGACCGAGAGAGAAAAACTATCTAACAATTCTGACATTTTTTTCGCTTAAGAAATCAATAGACTACATTATGAATGTCGACAATTAATTTGAATTCGAATTACGCAACAAGTACATAGTACAATTACATATCTCAATTAACAAATGTTGCTAAAAAATAAAACTGAAAACAAAGTAAATGTTATATGTTATTAATCAATATATTTAATTAGAAATAATATCTAAAAAAAGTACATCTCAAGTATTATATTTTTCCATTTTTATGATAAATCTTCTAAATTTCGTTCTAAATTTATTTAGTAATTGTATCATTTCTATAAACATATAAATTCTAAATTGATGATAATAATAATATCTGTAATGATTTAAATAAAAATTAATAAAATATTTGGTATTACATTATAAAATTTTATTTAAGAATTTTAAAGTTTAACATCTCAACAATTTTATCTCAGTTTGTAAAAATTAGAAAATTTAACGTACAAATTTTACAACAAATCTGCTAGTAGAAAATACGTAGCTCGTAATTTTCTATCAGCCGAAATTCTTCATGAGTTATCTTATATAGAATATATCGTGATAAGATCTGATGATATATAAGAAACGCTGGAGAAAAGCGAAAAACCATTAATAGTGATAACGTTATCTCGTTGCTCATTACATTTCGCTCCAAAAATTAAGAAATACATAATGTTATACTTATATGTATTACATCAGTATAATAAATCGGGATAAATAACGAGGAATTTTAGCATAAATTTTATTTAATATTGCACTGTTGATTACACTGTTGATAAACAAAATTTATAAATATAATATAAGAAATAATTAATATTCAAAATTATAGGTATATGTAAATATTAGTACATAAAATATTGTATTATTATAATAAACATAATAAAATGTATATGCGCATATACATATATGCGAAATCGTTTGTATACGAACTTTTATTATAATATCTAAAATTTTAAAAGCATCAATTTGTATGTTTGAGCTTCTCTTTATATCACAAATATTTAGATTATGTCAAGTAAATTTTTATTAAATAATAAAATAAA
>NW_017259302.1:65309-66132 GCF_001594045.1 Atta colombica
TATATATATATATGTGTGTGTATAATGCGTATATAATTAAACGTGTATCTCAGGAATTAGCTTAACCAACGCCATTAACAAGCTTTAATCTGTATATCAAATACGAAACCATACTAATAATCGATAGCAAAATATCGTATAATTAAATGCGGAATACAGTGTCAAAGAAAGAAACCATTTATAATAATTCAGAACAATTTCTTCGTATTGCAGAAAACGTTAAAATATATCAAATTTTAATCTCGGTAAGTATTCATATTCAAGTTGATTGCAATTACTCCCGTTAGGAACGAAGAATTAATTAGTTCTACCTTAATTTATTTGCAACATCTTGTTTTATCTTGTATTTCAATTTTCCTAGAAAACTCGCACTTTCGCCGCGGTTGTGACCCGCCTGGAATGGCGGAGATATCGATCCTACAAGAATCGCGTATGCGCGCATCAAGTCTTGCCAAAATGGATAAATAAACGAGGAAATAAATAAATAACGTGTGTTAGTTTAATCGCGAACAAAGAAACGTGTATACGAATTTTTTTATAATATGATCAAAATTAAGTATAAAAATTTAAAGTAATTTTTATGAATTTATATGTACACATATACAGGGTGTCCTGAATTTTTTGCCAAGCGCTCTTATGTAGATCGAGCGGACTAAACTGAGTTGAAAAGTTCTCTACCATTTTGCAATTTTCACAATAATTAACAAGATATTAATTAATTTAAAAAATTGCAAAATAATAGAGGACTTTCTTACTCAGTTTAGTCCGCTATATCTACACAAAAGCGCTTGGTAAAAAATTGCGAGACACTTGTATATATTGT
>NW_017259302.1:66232-70437 GCF_001594045.1 Atta colombica
TTCTAATGTGTTCTTCTTAAAGTGTTCAAAAGTACCTATTACATTTTTGTGTTAATTTTAATATTTTTGCATGTCTCGAAAGTCCACTATATAAGTTTTTAAGTTAAAATTAACATTTTATTTTTTATGGTATAAAATCAATCAATGTTGAGAATAAAGTTAGAGGAAATGAGAAAGAAATTATTCTACTTTATTACCACAGAGAGAAATATTCAAAATTATTAATAAAACCTTCAAGTAAATGATAGCTTGATTAAAGTTTATTTATCCTTTGTGAAGTGGTTTGCTTGCTCTTCTGAATGAAAGAAGAAATAATTCTCTGAAAATTCAAATGAAATCTTAAATCATGTTTTCTCCTACGTTTTATTTCTTTAATCGCGAAAGAACGCATTAATTGATCGAATATATATTGCAGCGCAAACTTTAGGCATTTTTTAAGCCAACATTTAAACGAAATTTCCGAAGAACTATGAATAATAATAAAATTTAAATGCAATCTTTCATTTTATATAGCAACTGATTATGTTGCAGAAAAAGAAAGTTTTCTTGAAGCATTTTGAACTATCCCTAATAAAACAATAAAACAAATCAAAGAATAAAGAAGTAGCAAAATATCGCCAGTCAGTTTAATAAAAATATACATATTCAGTATAATTTAATTTGCATAAAAAGAAATGACTTTTTCAAATAGAAAAGAACATAATTATATAAAGGAGAATGTTAAAAAGTGTCAATTTTTGCTCAATTTACGTCTGTATAGACCTTAAAAAAAAAATTGTTTAGTCCTCAAAAAACATTTGTTGAAATGTTGGAAATAACATTTGTCCGAGAAGTGGTGGAAACATTGTTAGAATGGTTTACATGAACTTAATGATTCTCAGCTTTGACTGTATGTTTGTGTTACTTTTATCAAATAAAAATATTCTAAACAAAATTATATGATTTGTTACATAATATAATTCCTTTAATTATTCTTTATATAAAAGGTATTAAGGTAGATGTATCAAAAAAACAATAGTTTATGAGATATTTTATACTCTATTCTAGCACATATATTGACATAAAATATTACATACGAGGAGTAAATCGCTGACCAAAATCCTGTAACGTCTAGTAATGCCCAGTAATGCCCAGTAATGCCCCGTGTACACCGTAATGCTCTCAGCGATTTATCACTAGATTAAATATTTTGAAAATTATTTGATTTTTTGATAATCGTACCTTAATACTTTTATAAACAGAATAAGGAAATGAATAAATCGTATAAAAAATACATAGTTGCTTATTTAAAAAATTATCCATTTTGCCATAATTTTTTTAAACCAACTACAATATGTGTTTTCTTACAATCATGTGCTTTCTTTCAATTGATTCATCTCTTTATTGTCAATAAAGAGATGAATCAATTCCATTTAGAAAAGTTGAAGTGATCATTATATCTCTTTGGCGTCTCTACCTAGAAAGAAAATAACATAAAAACATACGTTCTCCTCAAAAACATTTCAGTTTCATGCGAAATATTTTTCGATATCTTACATATTTTTCGAAAATTTTTAGGATTTTCATACTTTTCCCCTACGTATAGATTCTTTCGCAATTACAAAAATTTCCTGACTCTTTAATATTCAAGATCAACTTAACAAGGGTTAGGTTTTCATTTAAATATAGTTTTTCACTAGATTTATCTGATAAAAATGTCATAAATATAAAACAGTCAAAACTGAGAATCATTAAATTCAATTAAGCTTTCTATCAATTTTCTCACAATTTCTCGGACATTGATTGTTACTTTCTTTTTTTTGAAGACCTAAATGATTTTTCAACATTTGTTTAAATGTAACTTGAGAGTGAAAATCGACACTTTTTTAATATGTATTTTCTTTCCTTTATATGTATTATTAAAAAGAATAAAATTAAATAAAATATAAAAAGCAATAAAAAAAAGACTACATAGAAAGAGAGAGAGAGAGAGAGAGAGAGAGAGAGAGAGAGAGAGAGAAGCAAAGTTTCTTAATTACAAATATTAAAAATCAATTTTAAATTTAATTGAAATATTTTTTTTATAAAAACATTATTCGGCATTCAAAATTACAAGAAAATAAAAAAATCGTAGCAAAAATAATAACATTTTTTTCAAAATATGTTTAAAACGCCTAAAATAATATCAATTACGAATTCGATGTTATTGAAGAGAAATAAAACTTAATTCTTTAAAACATAAAAATCTCATTCTATTTTCCGAGAATGCATGAAATGCAAGCATGATAACGAGCGTAATACTTTATTAAGCTAACAAACGGAAAAAAATTTCGCAAATAACAAGATTTACGCGAAAGATTCCAGAACACTTTTCTAAATAGGAAGGCTTGGCAGAAAATCGATCTGCGGCGGACAGTGAACTGCAAGAGGTTTTTTTATAAGACAGCTGCGAACAATACAAGTTGGATTAAGCCCAAAGAATAAGCTCTTGAACGAAAGCTATATCCGCGTTTATGTCTGTACGCCATTCGACGTAAAGTTCTTTACAGTACAATAGACGAAGATCTGAGTTTTAGGAGATGAGTTTCAAGAAAAGGAAAGTTAGATAGACAATTGCAACTGCCGCTACTTACGCTACGCATTTCGAAGTTTCGCGAAATATGTAAATACGCCATCGTACATCAACACTGAATACAATACATAATTCATGAGGCTACACGCGTGCGTAAAAACTCTCTCGAAACTAATCAAGCAACTTAATTAAGCAAACTCGAGAATAGCGCGCGATTAAATATTATTGAAGTTGTGGCACAACAACTAGAAGTATATACACGTAAAATTATGAAAATTTTCTATTTAATATTGTCATTAATATTGTCATATAATTTAAATAAAGCTCAAAATAAAAGAACCAATATTATAGAACACTAGAAATGCAGCAGCAAGATCTCATCAAGGAATCGTGTTCAACGATGCTACTATTGCATGTTCCGATAGAACTTTACCGAAATATCGCAAAAATCAGTAATCATTCGAAAATTCGTCGAATGGATCTGACGAGCGTGGAGATTGACCGCACAAGCAGTCGAAGTGGTCGAAAACGATTTAGCGGCCGACCACAATGCCACGAACCCTTCGTTCATGGCCCACTGCGATTGCATCCGCGCATTTACACACATCGCTATACGAAATCGATATCGAATGAAAAAAATCGCAAAGATTGAATCTATATTAATCATTTCATATTCGCGCATTCTCAATGTGTAAAATTTAGAAATAATTGCATTATAACTTTATTTTAGAGAATAATACTTATATTTAAAATGTAAAATAGTAATTATTTTCGTGAATAACAAATTAAACTAACTAAGACTCTTTATAACTAACAACACTCTTTATAAATCAAAGCACTAGAAAGGATACGGACAATAGGAGTCAAGCGCAGAAGACATCGCGCAAATAATATACTTATAAAGTGTGAAATTTCTTTATTCAAAACTTCTTTATTAAAAAAAAAAAAGAAATATCGTAAAATAGAATATGGTGAACTAATTTATCAAACAATTTTAGATTATAATTAATTATCCAGCAAATATATATTATAATCTTAAATATTTCCTAATTTCTTTTCTTTTCTTCTTTTTCCTTTTTCTTTCACTCTTTTTGATTTTAATTCCGCCATTTAAATTCTCGATGTAGGTGAGCTCACCATGACAGGACTTTTATTCACAGTTTTTATATATAATATGTTAATTTATGTTTGAGTCTTCCTCTGAGGAAGACTCAAAAGTGAGTCGAACCATGTAAGCGCGTTTTAGTGAATAAAGAAGTTTCACACTTCATAGGTATATTATTTGTGCGACATCTTCTGCGCTTGACTCCTACTGACTCGTATCCTTTCCAATTCTTCAGTAATTATTTTCATGTCAAATTCAGGTCAATTAAAAGTTTTTAATTATCTATTACATAATAGTCTATTACATAATAGTCAGATTTTGATAAAATAAAAAAAATTGATCGATATTACTAAAATACATCGTGCAAACTATCACTATATTATAATTATTGTATTATAATTATTACTATATTATAATTATTTGTAATAGCGTTACTATAAATCAATTATTATATCCCAAAATATAAAACAATAATAAATTTTATTAAGATCGAAATTAAATACTAAGTATAAGTCTATAACGGTCGAAGCTAGATTTTTCAATGCGTAA
>NW_017259302.1:70537-74309 GCF_001594045.1 Atta colombica
TATACTTAGTATATACTTAGTTTATACTTAGTATCCAAAATATAAATATAATATATTTTTTTCAAATTAGAAAAAATAATAAGAAAGAAGACTTATAATCTAATTAATGATTAATTAATACCATAGAAAATCTAAAGAAACTCCGAGAAAGTTTATTTTCTGTCAGCAAAGATACATCGCGATGGAGTACACAGAAATATCATGTCTAGCCCTGCCGCTAATGGAAAGCGCTAATTGGTTCGTTAATAATGATATGAGAGTACCACGAGCCAGTCAAGAGAAACCAATGTGGTACAGGCTATATGAGCAAGAGGACGTCCGATACCATTCGAGAGTGGAGAGCGGCGTATTTAAGCGTGATTAAGCCGCGCAATATCGGGCTTTCGGTTCACAAAGGGAATTTCGCTGGTTATAGCCGCCTCTAGCTCGACGTCATCGTGGAACCATAACATTAATTAACGTCCGACGAAAAAAGACTATAATACGATGTTCGATCAAAAGCCTCGGTTCACCTGTCTACATTACTCCGCCGTTCACCTTTTATTTCCCGTATTTGCACGAAATTTCAATCAAGCGACGACAAATATTTCAATTGTATAAAAAAAGATCACAGAACGTCTCATTTGTAATCCCGCATGCAAGCAAACTTTTATTTCTTTTTATTTCACGATAAATTATAGATTTTCTGATAGATATTTCGATAATCTTGCGTAATAAAAAAAATAAAAAGTAACTATAACTTTACATATAAATGTTATACTTTTACTTATTTGAATATATTACAAAATAGAATTATATAAATATAATAATAAAAATAAAGAATAGTGTAGAATATAGCTTTTAATTATCAACAATTTAGTCAAGAATACAAAGTAGCTATGATCTAAAACAAGTAAATTCCCACAATGTAGGCGTTATCTTCGAAATTCATTGCTGAAAGAGCAACGAGATAAAGAGAAATCTCAATCAGATATTGATCAAATATGAAATTACGTAGTAACACGTAGTCTGACAAGCGAATGGCTTGACAAAATTCTTGGAATGTTTTAAAATTTTCAACGTAGCTATTCTAAGAATTTAAGAACACCAATCATTAAGAATTATTCACTACGAAATTAAAATCAAACTAGCATCCTAGAATTTGATCAAGCCTTCTAATATAGCTTTCTGTGACATACAAAAAAAGGCACTGTATGACATTTCAGACACAAATTTTTTTTTAAGTAAAGTTTAAATTTAAAAAATTTTAAGTTTTAATTTCGAATGTAAAATTTATCTCAAAAAAATTTATAGATATATCTTAAAACGACTTCAACAATTTAACTAAAAATTAATTTCCAGGATATCAATTTTTAGTAAATGTTTATGTCAAAAAAATTTCGTATCGATAAATAAATATTTATGACATTCAATATTTATACATTAATAAGTAATGTCATCAATAATTTCGTCTTTTCGCATATATTGGAAAAAATAAAATTTTGTATAATGAGAAATTAATATTTTGCATAAAATTAAGCATAAAATTGTCGAATTGTAACAAACCAATACTGGCATGCAAAAATTTGTTCGATACAATCTAATGTAATTGAAATGGACTTTTATGGGGTTCATTTTCATGAACTTCCATTGCCCCGATATTGATTCATTTATGCGTGATTATCTTTTGTGTAATTACACCTCATAAAGTGTGATCCAAAAAGAAGAAAAGAAAAAAAATATATAATAATTTTATTATCTACAAAAAAAAAGAGGAGGTTGTCGAATTCATTAATAACACAAGTGCAACTATCAATTAACAAATATATATATATGCTGAAGTTAGTTTATAGCACAATAGCAATACTACTCGATTAATTGTATTATCAGCATCTAACATAATGTTGCCAATATTTATAGCACAATCTAAATTAAAAAATAGTTGATACCATCGCACAAATTATGTCAATTGCGATATTTAATCAAGAATAAAACAATCGAATATAAAACATATAAAAATTTCATATCGAATATAATAATGCGATAAATTTTCAAATTTTTGTTTCTCATAAATTATATTATTATTCAATTTTCGATAAAAAGACAAAAAATAACTATTTATTTCAGTAAAGACTCACTATAATGAATAAATGTCCACTACAACAAGAGAACAGTAATATTAAACATCAAAAAATCTATCATTAATTCTCGTTATGCTTTGTTCGGATCAGTCGAGAAACTGCATATCAGACTTCCTTGGCGTTCCAAACACTAGTATCGTCTCGCAATACACGTTCTTCGTAACATGACCCTCGCCAATCTCCCCATAGCTTAACTCGAAAGATCGCCCTACACAGTCGTGACTCATCAAACGAGTCATCCATTTATATAGAAGCTATGCGCAATATTCACTATCATCAATTTATTGTATCTCAAAGAATATGAAACTTTTCGATTTATTCAATCAAATATATATAATATAATTTGATAATATTCTACATAATATATAAAATATAAATATAATAATTTTCTATATAGTTTTATAAAAATTTCTATATATTATGTAACTAATTAACGCTATCTATTGGTTCCATCATAAATTTATTGTTCATGGATTGAAAATTATTTAGTGGAAAATTCATTATTAGATCATGCCTGTAGTCATTGCAAAAAAAAGATTTTAGAATTTGGATGTTTCTTCAAATTTTATTGAGATGAGTTTTTAAACCTTGTTTATTATTTAATAACAATAAATATTTGGCAATAAATTCTTCGTGTAGTGATAGAGTAAGATCGTACTAATGGAAAAATATGTGATATGTTGAATTGCTTAATTACAGACGTTAGATTTGATGATCGTAAAACTGTAAGACGTGGAAATCATAATACAATATGAGATACTCAAGATATTTCTAATATGAAATAACCCCATGCTCTTATGTCATAATGAAAATTGCTGAAGTATAAATATTATTGTACATTAATAAAAAGGACAATCGAAATAAACATCGAGTGTCTGTTTCTGCGATGCTTACCAACTACCTGAAGACAAGTCAGCTAGGCTAATCGCACACTCATTTTGCACGTGCAACACTGGCTGTGTTTTTTAAAAACATTAAATAAAGTTTTTTAATTGCAATACTGATATACTTTGCGTTTTATCGATTTCTCGGGTATTATCGACATTTCATATTAGGAGCACAATTTCTTGACTTTGCGATTTGTTCGCTTTTTACATTTCTTTAATTTATTAAAAATAAAATTTGAATTAAATTTTACACAACATTATCTTAAAACTTATTAAATTCCCTTCAAAATGATCTATTATTTTTTTAAATTTTGCCTATAGATTTCTAGCATTTACTCAAAAAACTCGGTATCTCACAATAGAGGCCTTTCCTTTAATATCATGTAAAAATTATCGTTTAACAATTTCTTTTTTTTCAATCTTTTTTTTACTGAATTGAAAACAATTGAGAATAAAGATAGATATAACAAATGTTTCAAAGAACGATTTAATTCAATTAATCGATATTAATCTAGGCAAGAATAAGATAAGGAAAAAGCCTTCGAAGTTATGGTATTTTTTGTTTAGTCAGTTTGCGCATTAACGCGCAACGGATTTCCATCGTTTTCCCATTGAATGATTCATTATATTATTCAGAGGAGAATGGAAAAATATCCCCCGAAATGCGTAATTGAGAACTCTGCCTAATTGAGAACTATGAATTAATCCACATCCATTTTGATCAGCGATTTATTCCTTGATAAGATAGAATACTCTATATATATA
>NW_017259302.1:74937-91038 GCF_001594045.1 Atta colombica
AGTTATAATATAAAGTTAATAATATAAAAATTTGTTTTATGAAGAAATTCGTTATATCAAAAAATTTGTTATATCAAAAGATTTTGGAAGAGCATTATTATTTTGATGCATACCATATGACAAAGAATATCAGCTAAAAGTTGACTAAGCGCATTCATCCTTTCTGCGATTAAAGAAGATAAAATGATACGTTATTTATACGCTCAGTTTTAAACTTCAACAAATTAATCTAAGAAGAAATGAAAAATTAGAATTCGAAGAATATTTTAATCATAAAAGAAAAAATACAAGAACTCTTCCGATTGGGTGATTTATAAATTTTACAAACTGGAGAAAGGTATGCAACAGGTCAAGAGTTTAGCAGACTTGGCACAGATTACCGTCTAGACATACATTTCATTCCTCGAAAGGTAATAAGAAAAAGTCAGTAACTTCGAAAAATCCATTAGTTAAATATTAGAAAAATTTTCAATATTTCCTCTAAGATAAATATTTTATATCGTCAACAGATAAGCAAATTTCAAAATAAGTATTCGCGTCAAATTTCGATTTAATTTTCTTGGCGCGTGCACCTTTATGCAGATGTAAATGTCTATTGCCTAGATATATGTATGATATATCTATATCAGTAACGCTATTTTCATGGCACTTGTAATGCACACGCATCTCTTCATTAACGCAATCTTTTGGATGTTAAAACAAAATAAACTACATTTCATTAGTGGAACAGAAGAGCATTTAGTTGAAAAAAATACATATTAACATATCAGTATAAATAAAATATAACATGCAATAGTGGAAAAAGCTAGCGAAGAAAAAATTTGTAGTTGTAGTCACGAACTTGTAGCACATGGATTTACTGGCGGATAAAAATTATTGACTTTTCTTCACTTTTGTCTCAGCCGTTTCGAACTCATGTCGTACAACTGTATTTTATACTTTATGTCAATTCTTATGATTTTCACATGTCATATACGCATATAGAAATCTAGAAATACTGCAAAATGTTATATAGTACAAGTAAAAAGAGCATCATATAAAAATACAAAAAAATTATATTAATCATATATTAATATATAAATTTAATCCTACATTATCCGCCTTCCCAAAACCCCCCCCCCCCCCATACACTATTTTATATTTTCTTGCAACTTTCTTGATTCTTCATAGTTACTATGAATGATAAATATGCGCAATTGTTACCAATGCAATTATTATTATTTATTGATACAAATAATAATTTTGTGAATTGTATTATAAGATTAAGATTTTAAAAAATGAAAGGATGCAATAATATAAGATATAAAATAAAGACATAACCTCGATAGTTTGTATTGTAAATGACATTAAAAAGAGAAGACACATAAATGAGCAATAACGATGTTCTTGTTTTAATTAATATTATGTATTTTCTACAAATATACTGTGCAGAACGTGCACGAACCTAACAAGTTGATCAAACAATTCATATTAATTTAATTTTTGCAGCTGATGAGGATGTCATAAAATACAAATATATAAAATACGAATAAAATTACAAATTTAGTTTTGTCATAAACACATAACATGATACTTCCTACGTCATTAAGAATTAATACGATATAACAATACGGTAAATAAATATTATGTGTCGATAATAAAACATAACGATGTTGTAATTGTAAAAGTGACACATACACACACTCCTATATTTTTATATTATCGTATTTAATTGATTCCTTCGCGTATGGCCAATGCAATAAATTATCATTTTTATAATTACATCACTAGGACTATGGTTTATTATCGACATAATATTAATTTACTCTATGTTGTTATTCATAATACATTAATTCTAAATGATAACGTGGGAATCATATATTGCGTACTTATCGACAAAATTATATAAATTCGAATTTTATTTATATTTTATTTATATTTTTGAATATATATTAATTCAATTTTTGTAGCCGATGAATGATGAGGATCTAGTTAGATGAAACGTTCCGTACAGTATATTTGCATAAAATTCATAATATTAATTTTAAAAAAGCACACCGTTTTTGCTCATTTACATTATTTCTTTCTGTTAATATAAGATTCATATGAATATAAAGCATAATCACATGATTTAAATTAAATAAATTTTTTACATTATTATTATTTTAAAATTTTCACTACAATAACATCTATATGTATCGCACATGTACATATAATATGACGTGTAAAAAGATACAATCATACAATGTTCTACTTTGTAGATTTATTTTTTGTTGATGTCGGACCTGACATAATTCATAAGCTATAATTTACCATTGTCTAAGATGTTTCTAGAACTTTTGCTTTTTCTACATTCGATTTCAGCGATGGTTTCTTTCATATGTTCACTAACAAAATCATTCATTGTTCAATGATGATACACTACATATTAACACATTACATTCGTATAGATATTTCAAAATGTTTTATTTTACTTTATTTCTGATTTAATATTTTCATAAGAAATTATAAATATTATGATTATATAAAGTATTACATAGACAGTATTAGATAGATATATGAATAACTAAAATTTCTTTTCGGTATATATACCAATTTTAATTCATGATTATATTAGCAATTTTAAATCTTCTTACAAAAAGATAGATATTATTAAAAAATAGTTAATAGTTAGTACTTACTACATATCTAAATACTTTCATAAATATGTTAGAAAAGAATACATATACATATATTTAAAAAAAAAGAAAAATAAAATTTTAATCAATTTTTTTAGAATCTTTTACAATTCTAATATTTAAATTAAATTTGTTTAATGTGCCATATGTTATAGATATCGTTATAGATATCATATTTTCATATCATACAAAGAAATTGACTTCGTTTTAAACTCGATTATAAGTTAAATAATAGCATTCGATCCAACTAGCTGTATAATTATTTCAGTTAACTTCAGTTACATACAAATTGTTATTGAACACAATAGAACTCGTCAAACAAATTAATCAATAATCGAAATTGAACGGCGTGCATAAGTATGAACCTCTGGAGCCATGTTTATTCGTGCAATGGCGCAAAGTAATTAAACACAGTTTCCTATTAATGAATACTCGCTAGAACCAGTTTGCGAGATGTTTACCGATTAAATTGCCATCCCGGATAAATGGATGACGCGTTTCAAGATCATTATTAGACAAACATTCGAGGCTATTCCTATTAATGTCGATATGTTATGAAATGAATCGTCCATTTTTCCTCGTTAAAAAATGCTCATGAATCCTATAAATTATCGATCGAATAATAATCTTTTTTCAATTTTGATTTTAAATCGAATTTATATTTATATCGATTTTATATTTAAGTCCAAGTTTTATATGCAAATTCGAATTTTCGATTCTAAGTGCTTGAAAATGTAATCGCGATTATAGTTTTGAAAATGTAATCGTGATTATTGAATCATTATTGAATCATTATTGGTGAGTATTAAAAATAATGTCAATAACTGATTCAAAAAAATTTTGGTATCATGATTAAACATGTTAAATCATCAAAATTATTCGCCAAAAATATTTTTGATAACTATAAAATTGTCAACACTTTTAAAACGTTTATATAATATTACATGAATGCCATTAGATTGATAATTATATTTAAGTATATTATATGTACATAAATAACGTCAATTAATTATTTGTACAATTATTTTGATTATTGAACCGTTTGTCTGAAAATCATTATGCAACCACAGAGATGCATAGTCGGTTACACTTATTAAAATGTCATAATAATTTTGATCGATAATAATAATGTGCATTAACAAGCCGCTTATTAAATAAATGGCTTAGTATTGCAAAATATATTTAAAAATAATAATTCTAACTACAATAATCATAAATCTATGCAAATTAGAAATTAATAATATAACTTTACACTTATTTCTTTTTATTTCTTACAAAAATTATACGTAGAATGTCATAAAATTATACAAATTTCTAATTGAAAATTAAATTAATTTTCTCATAAAAATATTACAATAACTTTGATCGTAAAAATGTAACAATTGACACGATAAATAATACAAAAATTATTTTGATTACGAATACCATTTTTCTTAAATTATGGAACATTTAACTTTTTCATAGCTAAAGCATCACAGCTTTAATAATATTTCTATCAGCATAATCATTAAATTTTCTGTATTATCGTATAACCTAAGTCAGTGATCGTAAATGAATTTATAATTATATAATCCCAATAGTTCTGATAATTGCA
This sequence comes from Atta colombica, assembly GCF_001594045.1. NCBI lineage: Eukaryota > Metazoa > Arthropoda > Insecta > Hymenoptera > Formicidae > Atta > Atta colombica. The sequence goes on from NW_017259302.1 coordinate 79,189, forward strand.
CGATTTTTTCTTTATTCTTTATAACTCTTCCAACAGGTAAAAAGAAAACGATGATTGGAACTCACATTACTCACACGAATATTCACAGCATAAATTTTTTTTCTTGTAAAAAAAAAAATTTCTAATGATAATACGTTTTTATAAACAAATAAATAAATCGAAAGCAGCATAATTGACAACAAAAGTGGAATAATTACATAAATAATAGTGACTTTTACTTGATCTTTATTTCCATTTATAATCTTCTAATATGTACGCACATATTAGTGAGAAAATGAAATTTGCTTTCAAGATGAATACTCAGTAACAAAAAGAAAGAAGTGCACGTGATACGATGAAAACGGGTAAGCGATCGAAGATGATCGATGCCGCAGATTTTCCTTCGATCGAAGTGAATCGCACCGACTATCTACTGAGCATTTTCTAAAAAGACTGTTTTGATAAAGCACCGTATTCTCCGAAATTACGTGACCCATCGCTCTGGGCGTTTCCGAAGAGATTCATGAATTATGTAGATAGATCGTGATGTGAGAGGAGCGTCTACAAACCGGCAGCACGATCATCCGTCGAACGTTCCTGATCGCTCAGCAGAATACTGTTTGTCGGCGATGGGTTTGATGGATGAATCCACGCCATAGACTCTATTCCGAGAGGGGTGACACTCTATCAAGCCGCCATAGTCATCATGCATAATACGAGAGCTCGTCATTCATCCGAGCTTTCGTATTATTCGCGATTATCGACCACATTGACATGTACACATCTTCGAAAATGCTTTCATTAGATTCGATTATGTACACAGACAATTTATTTCTTTTTACCTATTTTTTTATGACGGTTTGTTATAAAAAGCTAAAATTTAATGATACTATGTCTCGAAATATTTGTAATATATTTTAAATGTAGGTATATATTGCGTTATGACGTAATATGTTTTAAAATTAATAATAAATATTTTATTACAATAAAAAATTAAGTGCAATGATTAAGAAATTGTTCTTTAATCTTTCATTTATTGCATACTTTTTATATGTTAAGTATAAATACTAATATCAATAATAACTAATCGTAAGATATTAACAGTATCTAATGTAATATTTGCAGAATTTTGTTTAAATTTTCAATAGATATATTTATTTATACATATATACATCATACATCACGATGTATAATATGTATATCCTTTTATTATTTAAAATAATCTGAAACTGTTCAAAGAACAGCTCGCAATTTATTTTCTATGTATAATTAAATGCATTTTGAGATATAAGATTATTTGAGAAACAACTTGGATGAAGTTTTGCTACAATATATTCATAAACTAGCACAGATAATTCGCGAATCTTATACTTGCAGTTGAATATATTAAGTATAGATTCATTTATTTCAAGAGTTTACAAACTTTAATTTGTTGTATTCATAACTTATAAATTTTCAAAATATTGCGAGTTGAAAAGATACCAAGCATTTCTTATAAAGAAGAATTACAGCTTAACTCCTATGCTCTTCCCATAATGTGGATCTTATACTTGCAGATTAACTAAATTATAATACTCATATATTGGACAGCTGTGTCAGATTCTTCCTAAATTATCAACATGAAAAGAACTATCGTTTTTCTTAAAATAAGTGATCGAGTAGATGCACGTATATTCTCTTGAGAAAGGGATGATATAACCTCACAGAGAAATTCAATATCCTGCTTGTCGCTGCTCGCTATTGGTTCTGAGTTGAGATCGGATGCAACGATATACTCGGAATAATGGGATAAATGATTTATTAAACCACTAGATTACATATCAAACAAACACTAAAAAGAAATAAAATACTTCTTGTAGAAAATGGAGTAAAGATCTCTCTCTCTCTCTCTCTCTCTCTCTCTCTCTCTCTCTCTCTCTCTCTCTCTCAAAATTTTCTTAAAAACTCTTTACATTTATAATGAAATGCAAACAATTTAATAAAATATGCATCGTATCTATAATTAACAATATGTAATCGTATCTATCCATATAATTTTATATCTATAAATTGTTATTATTAATCAATAATTAGTTATTATATGCACTCTTTAAAAAATTGAAGATAGACTTTCTAAATTTTAAATTTTTCCTTACATAAAAATCTGATAATACATTTACGTAACTGATTAATAATCAGTTACTTCAACATCAATATAATTTTATTTATAGATAATTAACTTATTATTTCATCTATAACACACTGTCAACCTACTATTTATTTAAAAAAAAAAACATTAATTACCTTTCAAACAACTTTAGTAAATAAAATTAGAAATAAAAAAAACCCTTAATCATGGCGGCTTTGAAAAACTAATTAATTTTTAATATTTTCTTTCAAGAACAACAATGCTAATAATTACTGTCAGCAATGATAACATGAATTGTAATCGTGCGAGTTGTGACGAAATGGCGGGAATCGCCAGACTTCTCCTGCGGTATCGATCTCACTTCTACCCCTGCCCGCTTTTACCCCTTTGTACATCCCCTTCGCAACCCGGCCTCTCCTCTCTCGTTCCGGACCAAACTCCCTCCCGTTCGTCCGCACAACTCGGTAAAATCCTCGACGACTCCTGTTAGCGACGAAACGCTTTCGACGATTTTCCACGCTCGTCATATCCGGAGCTTCGAAATGTTCCAAAAACAGTGCAACGAGAGGTGAATATCCATACGCTCTTGATATTCCTTTCATGTTTTTGAAATACGCACGTATTCAGTGGCTTGACAGAAACAAGATTGCTTAGTAAAACAAATATATTTACTTCCTGTAACAGAGAGAGGGGGAGAGAGAGAGAGAGAGAGAGAGAGAGAAAGAATTTTAATGTACAGATTCGCAAATGTTTATATCTTTTATATCTTTCATCACATCCTCTATTAATTTATATCTTTTATCACTTTCACATGAAAAAGAGTAAATTATTATCAATAATTATCCAGAATGCAATATGGAATTAATAAGAATTTTATTAATCACGTAAAATAAAAGTGCCAATATTTAAAAAAGTATTATTGCGATTATAAAAACTCGCACTGCGAGTCATAGTTAATCCACTACGAAAAGTAGATTGCATAACAAAAGAAAAATATTCTTCTGACTATATAGTCGAATCATTGCGACTCAAACAAGAGAGATTTTCTTAAGAGTTATCGTATTTTTTCTCTTATTCTTAATGTCGTTTTTTTTTCTTATTCACAAGTAAATATTGTACATGGAACAGAAAAATAAGGCTTGGATTTAGATAGCATTTCCTTGACCATCTTCTCGCGTTGAGATAATCGATCGTAGAGATGAGTCATCTCTCTTATAAAAATTTCGGCACGATAAGGGATGTAATCTTAAAGGTTGATAGAAAGAATTATATGACTGTGGTAAGAATATTACATAAAACAAATAAAAATTAAATTTAGTAACTTTAAACACAATAAGTTTATAAAGTCGACATTGATAAATTCATAATTTTAATACATTTATTATTATGCAAAAATCATTAAGTAATTTCTTATAATATTTGATAAAATAGTTCATTTTTATTAATTTATTATTTTAAATAAAACTAATATTTTAAATAAAGTTAATATTTTAAATAAAATACATACAACAAACTTTAAATAATATGTAAAGTTAATAACGTCTATAACTTTTAATCATCGTTTTATACATCAAATACTAAAAGTCTCTCATAAAGAAATCACATAAACATTCCTATACTGTATTATGTCAAAAAATACACACAAAGTCTTCAATTTACAACAAACTCGGTACTATTGGATAATTATACTTGTACAAAAAAATTATGGATGTGATGAAGTCGTAAAAATTTTAATCCAAAACTGGTTTTATGAACAAATTTCCGAAAACAATTTAACATTGCATCGGCTGAAAGCTTCCTACAAATAAATTTGCTCGTTTCCATCGCTTAAGATCCCGCTTTGCATTCTCATTCAAATTACAATAGATTTCCGATTACGATATAATTTCGTTTAATACAAGACTTTCTTAATTATGCGCAAAAAAAGAATTAAGTAACAAGAAAAAATGATAATCAAATTCCATGCTCCTATTTCACATGAAAAAGAATAAACTATTATCAGTATTATGAAGTATATCCAAATAAATAATATATCATAACCAACGATCGATAATTTATTTATTAATAAAATTTGATAATATAAAATAATATAAAATTTTTAAAGTTATCACATACATACGTATTATAATTTACATTTTTATATTTAGGAATATAATGTACGTGTTATAATTTACAATTTTTATATTTCGATCATTTTTTTTTAATTCCACTAAATAAGTAGATATTTTTGCATCACATGTTTTGCAACACATTATAAAAGAATTACCTTTATTATATTCCTAAAAAAAATTCAATTTCTAAAGAATAATAATTCATTTATAATTATGTAAAATCTTATGACATAATATTTATATATGTAAAGATTCTTAAATGGTATTAATAATTGATAAACAGATTAGATAATAATTAGACAAGGTATACCTAATTGGCATTACTATGTTTATAACAGAAAAATATTTTCTTTGCAATGGGCTACAATCATTTCGAAATATTCGCGATCTACATATGTACATACGTACGTAAATCGTCCACCAACAAAATGGCTAGCGCGACACAATATCTTACACTTGCGGTCAAAGCTGCAGACTTTCATTTGGCGTTTCATCCTCTCTCGGGCTTTCATAGTAATGCGAAAAGCTCGTTGCACGACTAGCATAGAGATATTCAGCTTCCGACCCATCGTCGGATGAACGCAAATTGGTTCTTTATATAAAAAAAGAGCAGTAGCCTTCATGTAACGGCTTTTGTGCGCACATACGTGATGTTCACATGCACTACTTCTTTCTCCTCGACATTTCTTTCACTTTGACAACTCTCACTTGTCATTGTCTTTGTCTCTCTTTCTTTTTTAAATATTTCTTTTTTAACATGATGTCACTGATACAGCTGCAAGTCTTGTTCACGGATGTTACTATGTTCTCGCACGATAAGAGTGTAAACATGCACCAGGAGTGAAGATGGCCGTCTCGAGGTGAATACACGACACGATAAAGGAAGAGAGACGCTTTACGATCGATAACACGCTTGCCGGTTCCATTAATTTCATCTCGTCTCGTTACTTGTCTATGATTGACATGGCTCGAAAAGAAAAGTTCACAAGTTTGTTTATATTAATCTTATGTTTGTTTATTATGTTATCTTGTAGTTATACTTGAACGTGTTTAAGTGATACTCTCCAAGATATTTAAGAAGATAAAATTAATTTTTTGGAAAGATTTTTTTTAATTTAGTTGTGACATTTATTTTACATTAACAAAGATTATTTATCGCAGCCATATACGTTTCTATATATATTTTAATTTTTTGTTAATAAAAAATAGAATCTTTCTCATGTAAAATTTGCAACAAATTGTACATATTATTTTCTTTTACTTTTCCTAACTTAGTTGGAACTGATCTTTCCTCAATACTTACTTTGACAGGTATTTTTAAATTCAGAAATATCAATTTAATTATCTTAAAAAAAAAATTATACGAGAAGAGCTTGAAACTTACAAATTAACTTAATCCCAACGTTTTTAGTTATTATAATATGTCATTGTCGCATAAACTTATTTCTTTTCTTTGTTTATTACATCGTATATCTATGTTTTATTCTGTTATGAGGGTCAAAGTGAAGCACAAGAGAGGATTCGTTTCTATTATATAGAGAAATAAAAATGAGTGTCGCTACATTGCATCGACATAGAGTGCCATAGACATCTACGTAAATATATATGGTTCGATCTAGCGTACCCAGAAAATGTTCTATTTGATTCTGATTCCTAACTTTTATGATACTCAAAAGAATAAAAAATACTACGGACCATATTTATATTACCAGCACCTATAAGCGAAAAAACCATCAAAGCAATAAAAATTATGTGTCTTTAAAACGATATAGGAAAAAAAACAAAAAAAAATCAAACTTTAAAATTCACACGGTTATAGAACTCGAGATAATCATATCCATTAAAACTTATGGCGTTTCCATCCCGCGAGAAAAAGCAACTTCCTGGTTGCAGAAAATGAGTGCTTCAGACAAAATGACAAAACAAAAGAGCAAAAGAAAAAATGTGATGGACATTGTAGAAGTAAAACTAAAAAATTTCTCGAGAAAAACATGAAAATTTTAGACAAGCTGACCTATCGTTCTACTTCTTCAGAGCTTACATATAAAGATCAGGGTTTTCTTTTAGTTTACTAGACTGGTTTCGATCATTTGATCAAAAACCAGTTTGCGCGACATGTTCCCTAACGATCTGTTTCGCTCGCCTGCGGGCGTATGCGTGCACATGCATGCAACACATTGTTAGATTTAAGATCCGATTAAGTGCGCCCACGAGGCAAGAAATCGTCAAGCAGAGCGAACGAGACGAGTTAGTGGTTAAAACCGGTAGTTCCTCTGTTCATTTCCTAGGTGCATGCGTAAATATGATCATAATTGGCCAACAATACAAAATGTCGAATGAATAATAAGCATAAAGGAAATATTTAAGATTAAAGATCTACATCCATACTATACAATTCAAATATTTTCAATTTATATATAATATAAATATTGTGTGTGTGTGTGTGTGTGTGTGTGTGTGTGTGTGTGTGTGTGTAATAAAAGTAGCATTAAAAAATTTCACATAATATTAATAATAAGAACACTTCCTGTAATTACAAAAACGTTAACTTTATGATATATTTTATATGTTTATATATATATCTTATATATGTATATTATATATATTGTTATAACACAATTTTTTTTATATTTTTAACTTTTACTGTAAAACAAAAGTATTTTGAGCAATCAGAATTGTGAGGTAATGTTGACAAGATCTGGTCACGATCTGGCAAAAAGACAAAACGGAGAACAATTCGCAACGGTAAACAACCTCTATAATATCTAGGAACTAGAAGTAGGCGTGTATAAACGCGGTCGATACTCTTAGAGAATAGCATAGAAGAAAGAAGCACAACTACCGTTTGTACCTACCTTCCTACGTAGGAACAACAATCCTTCTACATGCAAGGAAAAATTGATGTTCTTGGTAATGAACTTGTATTTGAGTTAGCATCGACTCAAATAAAAAAAATATAACAGAAAAAAGAAAAAAGAAAATTCGTAAAACAATCAAAAGAGTCATTATTACAATTGCGCTTAATCTAAATATAGTAAATAAATTTAAAAAGTATTCGTACAGAGGAAATATTTTTTTTTAATCTTATTTTTAGAAAAAAAAAGTAAACATTAATTAATAATTTATTAATGACGAACAGAACAGATTATACAGTTCTCAAAATTATTTTATTTAAAAAGATAACAATTAAAATATATTATCTTCCAATCAAGAAGATTAAAAACCGATTTTCGAGAAGAATAGGAATTTATTTCATCAATTACAAATGATTAGTACCAATAATAATCTTACAAAATATATTAAATTAGTATCCAAATTAAAAAAGTGTATAAATACTTTTTGCGACAAAATAATATGTAATTCTATAAGATAATTTACAGGATAATATATTTAAATTATTATACTTTGTTTAATATATAATTTTAAGAAACACTACTATTTATTTGTATTCATTATTAATAAATTTTATTAATTCATTCATTATTAAATTACTAACTAATATTTATTCGTTAATTTTTATATTTTACAAATACGGTTTTTTTTACAAAAATCTCCCCTGTACAAATATTTTTTACATTCATCATAAATAGACTTAAAAGAAAAATAAATAACTAATGTTAGGATTCTTCAATCATTGTGCAATATAATACAAGGAGTTTCTCTACAAAAAAAAAATAAGAACTTAACTTCTTATCTTCAATTATTCATCTATTTATTTCTTTAATCCTTTAATTGATAAAAGGGATTAAAAAAATCTGAAATTAAATAAGAATTTAATTGAGATCTTCTTTAAAAACAGAAATATTACAAATTTTGAACTAGAATTCAATTATTTTTAATTAAAAAATTGTTAACTGAAATATCATCAGCTTAACCATTGAACAGCCAAAGCAATTCGAGATCTAAACATCTTATGTTGCCTAATAAACATGCTATCACAAAAGAAACCAGTAATACTGAGTCACGTAAGTAATAACTGAATTCATAGACAATGTTGTTTTTATATTATATAGAATAGAATGGAGTTCGGAACGGAGTAGACGCCAAAATTCTAAAGATACGTTTTTCATGTTTTTTTTTAAAACACTTACGTAGACTTAACTCATAAAACTCTAATGAACAATGAAAATTCGTCAAATTTCATGTTGAGTTTCGTCATTATTATTTTTTATTTACTTTATCTATTATTTTTATATATTATTTTATCCTATTATATTATTATATAATTGATAGTTTGACATGAGTTTTTTTATCTTTAGAAGATAACTGCGGAAAAAAATTAAAAATTTTATATAAACTGTATTATATTAAACTGGCAACCTTTTTTTTGAAAATTATTTTCAATCGGTACAAAACGTATACAATCTTATTTGTTTATCTGAAAAAAGCTTTCATTCGTTTAGATAAATTTTCGTATCCTTGCCTTCTTCAATACAGAAAAAACATATTTTACGTATTCTATTTAGAATATCACAATAGGAACACATGCGACTATGTAAAATAAAAAAGCAATAAAAGAGACAAAAAATATGAGCAATAGAAGAAGTAGATGAAGGAGTCACGACATCTTACATAATAGTTGGCAGTTGACATAATTCTCCTACGCAGCTGTCGTTTATTCACGCGTGAAACTTGCACGAGACTAAGCACATTCATGTACAATTGGCCTTGCAAGAAAAAGGCCGGAATTTTTACAATATTCTTTTCTCTTTATTTGAATTATTTGTAAATTTTATAAAATATTATACAGTCTGATCCGTTCTTGCCCATAAATATAAAACTCTCCATAAAATATAAATGTTTTGTATTTAACGAAAAAATTTAAAAAGTTTTATTAGAAATTCTATTTTCATAATAATTTTAATATTTTGTTAATTTTCCTTTGGCTTTTATCACAACCTTTTGCAAGAAATTGCAATAAATTAAGGGTACTTTATACTTATGATTGTACAATTTAAAGTTAATACATAACATGAAAATGTTCACAGTGTATTATGAAACTTATAAAGACTTATAAAAGACATTATAAAATTATTAATAGAAATATAAAAATGATAATAATGTACAAGAGACAGTCTTACAATTAATAGCCTTACTTATATTTGATTTTTAATCTTGAAAAGAGTTTTTATCAAATGATTTCATCAAAATATTTTCTTTTAAGACTTAAGAATGTTTTACATTTTTTAAATATATAATTGAGAATAAAAAATAAAGCATAGTACTCTAAAATATAACTATTATCAAATTTATAATGGCTTTATTAGCCGTTGCATGTAAATCAGTTAAAATCGAATTTAAAGTCAATTCAAATGCCGTTATAATACAATAATTCTATCAAGATATTGAGTTTCAACAAAGAAAAAAAATGGAAATGAGAAAAGAAAGCGATGCCAAATTGAGATCGACGATCTCGAACAGACATTTAAGAACAGTCAGTTAATTGCACATAATCGATAATAATCGAATATCTCGGGCAAGACTTAAAATGAAGCGGCGCGCCAAAGTGACTGGTATTATAAATAATCTTATGCGCTTCCAGAGGTTGCCGATCCCCAATGTATACGGAGTAACGAATCACGATGGCAAACACGTAAATGTTGTGCATACATGCTCGTGCAAGTTGTAGCGTAACGAACAAGTGCTCCAAAAATAGATATCGTGTCTCTCTCTATTTGGCTCACACAGCAAGATTCGAACGTTTGTCTATCTTGGCGGACATACAAACTGAAGGAACGGCAGTTTCTGGAGAATCGTAAAATTCGCACACAGTCCACTCGACGATTACTCGCTAAGGATTTCTACCCGCGTTCTCAGGAGAAAGCCAAAGGGACCTCGTTAAACGACTAATTAAATCGTTCCAGTTCACTGAGCTACTTCTCTTTCTTCAAACCACTAGAAGTAGATTGGGCAAAACTTCAAGCGACTTTCTTGTTACAATGCGAAAAGAAGTTCTTTTTCGATGACTTTTTACAATAATTTTCACAAAAAATATGTTATTTTTATTTCATATAATCACTATAAATCGCATGACTATAGAATGCAGTGATAATAATAAAAGAACTTTAAAAAATCAAGAAATGTAAAAAACAAAAATATATTTTTCTATTTATAAAAATTAACAAATATAATTTGGTCATGAAAGATGAACATGACATGTGATAAACGCACAGTTGTGTGCGTAATAAGTTGAAAACCGGTTGAGAATCTTAAATAAAGTACATTATGTATTATCAAATTGTAGTATTAAGAACTATCTACAAATGTATATGCTTTAGTCATCGTAAACGGAAAACAGAAACATCTTATTAGTACGCACATTAATTGGATGAATGGCAGCTAGAAACACTAGCTTCATCTAGGAATTTCACCGACTGATTAATTAAATTTTACGATTTACACCGACGAGCCGTGCTTCCTTCAGAATAAAACGATACTGCGGTCAAATAAATTTTCCGCGGCATCCGGAAGATATGTTGTAATGTGAAGAATATGAAACGATGAGGCTCGTTTTCAAAACAATCGTTTTTTTACGCCGTCAAAATTAATCATTACGGAAGCAAGGGATGAATGCATATCCTATATTAACAACGCGTCTAAAGGTGTGAAAAGTGTGAAAAATTGTATAATAACTGACGTAAACCAAGAGTTACATACAAATTATCTCGATAAGATAAAAAATTATTAAAATAATTAATAAAATTGATATACAGGAAACAGTAAGGCATAAAGTCTTATGATTCGCATAATTTTTGAGACGCTTTCAATAGTTAAAAAAAGAATTGAAATATATTATTCGTCTACTTTATGCAAGTTACTTGCAATACAAAAATTTGAAATAAAACTTTTTTATAAAAAATTAAAATTACCTTTTTAAAATTTTAAACAGCAAATTTTTTACAACATTGTAGGTGACTTTGAGACAAATTCAATGTACTGTCGAAAATTTCATTTTTATTGATATTTATTGATATTTTTATTGACTAATTTTATTGATATTTAATTTATTAAATTTATAATATTATTTTAAAGAACAATACTTATAAGCTGTGACTAGAAATCTAAACATAAATATTGAGAGCTGTCTAGGAATTATTTTCGCATTGTAAATACATAATAATTATTATAGCTATAGTAATTTTTTAAAGAAAGAACTTTGTTCTTGTGTTACAAAAGAAAACAAACAATTAAAACATTTGCTTATGTAAATACCATTTTATTTACATAATTATCATTCTTTTTACGAATATTTATAGATAGATGGTATATTTATAATGTAAAAATAGTTCCTAGACAACTTTCAATATTTACATTTCTAGTCAGAGCTTATTAAGTATTACTATTTAAAATAATACTACAAATTTAATACAAATCAAGAAAACTTCAAAGATGACATTCCAGATAGTGTGTTGAATTTGTCTTAAAGACCGTATTTTAATATTTAAAAAAAATTTTTTTTCAATTTTTTTTAGTTGCAAGTTATAACTTATGTGAACTATTTGAATATATAATTCATGTTTCAATTTTTTTTTAAATTATCAGAAACCTTCCAAAAGCCATGCGAACTATTACAATATACATATAATCTCAGCAAACTATGAATATAAATGCTACATAACATAGATGTAAACG
>NW_017259302.1:91138-93787 GCF_001594045.1 Atta colombica
AATAAAACATGTGTGCACATGTAACTTAATTATCTGACAAAATCGTTCCGTAAAAGTACACAATAGTCCTTTCCTCTTATATTGAATGTACCTTTAACGACGTTCGGAGCCCAGATAGAAAAGGACGTGTTCGTAAGGGCAGATATCTTAACACAAAAGGAACAAGTTATGATTTCGACGTGAAAGCAAAAAGAACAAAAGGAGAGTAGAACATAGCTGATGGGCCAAAGAAGAAACTACTATGAAAGAGATTTCGTGAAACAAAGGACTTCCACCATCTTGATCTGATTCGTGTAGTAATTGGCCAAATCCTTCATTCTTTTCTTAAATTCTCCGCATTTTGATACATGATATCAAATCAGTTTGGAATATTTTATTAATATACATATACTGAACACATTAATCAAACGTTATTGCAAGTTATAATATTTTTTCATATTACTGATCATTCAATAATATGTTCTTACGAGTACTCATCATCATAAAATTTCTTTATCAAAAACAAAATCTATATTGCAAAAAAGATTTTCTAATTTTATATAACTTATGTTGTTATACATATTATGTATGGCTCAAATATATATTTTTTTAATTACTCAGTTTAATCCTAAATAAATAAATTCATTTTTCTCAAATAGCAAAGTTTTAATTAAAAAATTTTATTTAAAAAATGTTTTAAAACATAAATTGACATAAACGCAAAATTTACAATTTTATATATCTATAAAAAATTCTATTTAAAAAATTCTTAATACAAGGAAAGTTCTCATTTCGTTTAATGACATTTTTTATCTTAAGAAAACTTAATTATCATCCTAATTATGTCATTTAATTAAATAATTCAAAAGGTATTTTTAGTACAACTCGCGTAACGAACACTCAATACATACAACATATCACAACATATCATAAATATACGATATTATTCGATAATATACAAACATATTCGCCAACCTTTCATACCTGACAAACATTTACATTTATTACGCAAACTTGCACAATTTCACTAAACGTTACCTACTCTTACTCGTCTCATTATGAAAACGTCTAATCTGAAAGCTAATAAAATAACTAGACTAAGCATATAATTTTAAACAAATTTCAAATAAACAGTACATCTCTTATATTTTTTTTTGTCACAATTAACAGTCGAATTTCGAACATAGAGTAGTTATTCTCTGTTGCTTTTCATTCAGCGAATGTCATGCGAGTTTGAGATTTTAATGATTTACATGCATTGTAAATTCGCTTTATAATGTCAAGTATTCGTCGATATTTTGGTTCAATTATTAAAATTTTCATCGAGGTACTTTGTTTCATTGTATGTTTCGGTTGGGTCGCCGCTTTATAATCTTGCTTTTAGCATTACAGCACGCAGATAGCGATATCTACAACATATTCTTTTTCTTCCATAAATTTAACATGTGGCTTCGTAGCGTTGCGTAATCCCCCTAAGCGTTATATTGCGTGAATGATGTAACGTCAGTACGGATAAATGTGTGCAAATAGCATGCTATTCATATTATGTCATTTATTAAGCGGAAAATCCCGTCCTGCTTTCATAATAAATATGATAAAAAATTATCTTTAAGAACAAAATATGATAAAATCGTTTCATTTTCACAGCTTGTTAATTATTAACCCATAAATATTTATAAGATTTTTTTTAGCAAGTAGATAAAATGGTAAATGGTAAGATTTACTTGATAAAGAATTTCAATTTATTTGTGAGTAAGTATGATGAAATATACCATAAGAAGACTATTTATAATAAGTCTTACAAAAAACAAATTATAACACAGTACTTCAAAAGATTAATGAAAGTTATAAAAAACTTATATGGCTTTAACACAAATATTTTACAGCAAATATGCAGAAATCCAATATTAATAAATATATGAATTATTTACTAAAAAGAGACGAACAAATAAAATATAGTACAAATAATATTGAATAATAGGAATTCCCTGAAGAATTATTAGATAATATTTGAAACTAATATAAAATATAACGATAAATGTCATATAATTTTATATTACAAAAATTTTATATTCCATTTTATATTTCAAGGTTTATCGACAGTGCTCAAATGCCATGCAGGCTCTTTTCTGATCAAACTGTACCACTGGTTGGGTCGGTTTTGTGCCCCATGAAAGGGCTTCTCGAAACCAGTACCCAACGGCAGTGACGAATTAGTGCTGTGCTACATTCTCTGCACCAAACTTCGACCACACTACCTTACTAAATTACAAACAAATTACTACTCTGTAGACCCGCACATACATCCGCATCGTGGTTCAAAGTGATCTGATCACGATGAGATTGCGTGTGAAGACGGATGATACAAACAGCGAATCGAATATACATTATTAATCTGTTGTATTACAGCATTTATAATGCTTACTTGATTAATACATAGCTTCATTTATTTTGATAAAAGATATCAATAAAGAATAAAAATATTATAAATATTAAGAAATAAACATATGAATATTTTCTTATTCATAATAAAACAGAGTCTCGGGAAGCCTACTTTTTTTAGTTATGTTTCTTTGAAAAAAATAATTTTCAATCTTTTGTAATTAAAAAATGCCTATTTACTTATTTAAAATAGGTAGCGTCTACTTATTTTATATATATATATATATA
>NW_017259302.1:93887-96426 GCF_001594045.1 Atta colombica
GTCTGTTTCGCCACTTATATATTTCTATTTACATGATCTATTCTTGTACATATCGCTTTCTCATTCACTTTACTATGTTTTCTTATCGCGTGTTGGAATCATTGACTTGTCTTTTATCTCTATTGTTTCAATACAGCTATATTAATGTGAAATAACGTATATTTGTTCAATAATGGATATTTTTGTCAAAACCAAAGATTAAAAACCTTGATTTCTTAATATTCTTTGTAGATCAATAATCTTGCAAGTTTTAATATACATTCGCGCCTTGGTTCGCGCAAAAATGTAGTTGCTAATTATAAATCTTCTTTCGTATAAGAACGATATTATAAGGAATTTTCTTTTACATCCCCCCCCCCCCCCACACACACACACACACACATGCGCGCGCGCACGCACACATATATGTGTATATAAACGAATATTAAAAATTATCCTGAGGCCTAGTAACTACCGCGTTCGATCGCAAATGGAGTTGACCTTGATCTGTCTCTCTCTTACACGCGCGAGATATTCATAGGTAACCTCGATTATTAAGGTCGGCTTCTATGAACTGCATAAATCTAAACGCTGATTGTACTATGCGCTGCAATCTTTCAAGAAAACAAATCCCGCTTGTTCTCAATACAGCAATATACTATATGCGGATGATACCAATCGTGCGATTCTTCATCAACCTAATTATGAGTCAAATGGACAACTAGCTGGCCTCTCCCCTAACATGGAGAGGAGCAGCAAGGCAGACGTGTCAAATAGAATCAAAATGTACAGACTTAATTCTGGAGTCTTTAATCACAGTTAACTTGCAATATATCTAATTGCATGATATAAGTTATTATCATTTCAGGTAAACTAAGTAAAATAATCAAACAAGATATTTATATTATTGCTCTTTATAATTTTTTTTTACTTTTTTAATAAAAAAATACAAATTGTCTCTGTTCTTTTATTAGCTGACATAAATATGTCAGGAAAATATTCTACACCGAGTGTCTGTATGTAGACCAGTCAGCGTCTTATACACTGTAAAAAAGTTACATAAATAATATGTGTAAAAATTACGTAATTTATAAGTTGTAATTCTTTACTTTAAGTACATATAAATATACATTAATAAATATACATTAATGGATTTTGAAATTACCCATTATAATTGTTATAATGTAATTTTACATGTAATTTTTTTACAGTGTAATTACTTTGTTACGTATGACGATCACACAGCTGCAGGCAAATGATGATCGTAAAATCGTATGCGTAAGTATCAACATAATCTTAACACTTCAGTTAATCAAAAGATTTGCGTGACACATCGCGTAATATAAAAGCAATACGGGTACAAAAGAAAATGGATACAACACAGACAACATGACATGTGATAGCAATGATCAGCCAGAAAAGCGTAAAAAATTATCAATTATTCGATTTTAATGATAATACATAATTATTTTGAATAAATTTAGTACTTAATAATCTCGTTAATAATAAATCGTGAAATTAATTTAATATTAATATGTATTATTTATTCGAACATTCTTTGATAAAATTAATGAGAAACATTAAATTTTCATAATTTTAATATAATCCACTAAAATTTCTCTCTCACAATTTCACATACGTTACAATACATTTATTTGTAAATGTGATTAGTCATTTATTGCGGAACAGATTTATAATTTTTCAGAAAATTCGTAAAACGAGTATATATTAAGTACTTTATATTCAATTTTCACTGAAGTTACAATATTGAGTTTTCATTACTTTTCAAAATAAGCAGCTTACATTTTCGTCTGCAATAATGCAGAATTAATTCCATATCTTTACTACATAATTTTACGACAAAAAGAATACATCAAAATTTTCATGCTTTTAACGCAGTTATTGAATTCAAAGACACAAATCTGCATATGACAAATTTTCTTCGCTATTGATCAAATTGGTCCCCAAAGAATACACGATAGGATGCGATAGAACCCCAAAAAGAGGGTGATTTAATTAATTTTCTCCATGTTTGTATTTCATCCCATTTCTGTATCGAATGCTATACGCCCTTAGATAAATTCAAATATACCTCTATCGTATTGCGTGAGAGAAAAATAGAAACAATATCGAATAGCATATATGACCACTATCACGTGTGTTGTATACACATATATTACACATATATTTCGCTTGACCCATTCGATTGGTTATTACAGTGCAACGATCGTACGTTTAGATGAAAACTTTTTGGTTATCTTTCCCAAGTTTTGGTGTATCGGAAATCATGTTTCGATTTGAACATTGATGAAGATAGTATGCCAATAATAATAGATAACTATTACCTATTATTTAATTGATATAACTCTGGTATGTTTATATAAAAAGTTTTATAAAAATTGCAGGCGTGGAAGCTTACGAAAAGTGTAGTTAATAGAAAATAAAACAACATCACAATATATGTGTATGTACATATATCATATAAACAATATAAATTTTATACGTGTGTGTGTGTGTGTGTGTGTGTGTGTGTGTGTGTGTGTGTGTGTGTGTGTGTGTG
>NW_017259302.1:96526-97595 GCF_001594045.1 Atta colombica
TGTGTGTGTGTGTGTGTGTGTGTGTGTGTAATAATATTTCAATTGTATTATACACGCACGCGTGCGTGTATAATACAATTGAAATAGTCTAAACGCACAATGCGACAAGAACAAGGACAAATTATGTATCTAGTACAGCGTTTCTCAAAGGTTAATTTAAATCGATAAGCAGACAGAAAGAGGGGACAGGGAATTGAAATGGCTGAATTTAAAAGGGATACGAACAGATGGGAATTACAATACGGGTTGTCTAACGATTAACCCCACACAGCGCGATTCGGCCAGGTGATTTCAAACTCCACCTTGACGCGCTAGGCAATTATTCAACGAACAAAAATAGTGCGGAAGAAAAAAATGAAGGACTGCTTGCCCAGCCATACGGCGCACTCCAAAATTATTAATTATGCTCACCGTGCACAGACATCTAGACGCTGTACCCGGATATCCGTGGCTGGCGAATGTTTCGAGCCATTTCGTTTTCGCCATCCAAAAAGAGGAAGCGGCACACATCGCAGGGAAATTAAACCCGTTATTTTTTCGCCGCTGCGGTCTTGCTCGAAAAAAGAACGTAAACGTAACTGGCAATTTTCGACACGAATATCAGCGTAAATTTTTTTTTGCCGATCCGACAACAAAATGTTCCGTAAAGTATCGAAAAATATACGATTTTAAAATCAAGCTACGTCAATATGATACAAAGAATAATAAGAGTAGAGTGCACTTTCATTTCGCATCGTTATGTTATCGCAAATGAATCATATGTATATAGTATCCGATGACATCTGCATTGGTTAGAATGTTTCATAACGGTAGCATATCTTGGTTATTATTAAAATGCATTTGATAATTTTCGATAACAAAAGAAAATTGTAGAAAGACTAAGGCTCATAAAAGCTCGCAAAATAATATATATTCTAATTAATCAAAAATAATAGTAAATAGTTAATTTAATTCACACGTAAGATTATATTTTAATATTTTATAAAAATTCAATATATTATATTATACTTTTTTTTTATTTCACGTCAAATAAAATAAAATTTGAAGTAATTCTTTTTGCACTTAATAT
>NW_017259302.1:97695-108282 GCF_001594045.1 Atta colombica
TAGCTGCATTATCTATTTAACTCTTTTCAAATATCTATCTATAATAATATTATATATAATTAATAATATTACATATAATTGGCATACGCACACGCCGTATGTCAACGGTCATCTTTCTCATCTTTCAAATTTTAAAAATAATTTTTTATGAAAAGTTATTTGATTATATAAAAGCAATTAATATATTTAATTAATTAAAAAGATAGACTGATTAAAAAAATTGACGACAAAAAACCGTTGAAAAACAATTGACTTGAACATTCGTATGACAAATTACCATTTCCGCTGCTTTATATTAAAAGTGAACGGACAGAATGGCAATTCACTTTCTCTTTCAACACATTAAGTCTTGAACCATAAATTATATTTCAATTGACAACGATTGTTCGATGGACGATTTCGCAACACAAAGATGATTTGAGTTACTACATTAGTCATCATTGTGAACAAGAAATATAATCAAATTATCTATAAACATGAAAAATAAATAAAATTATTTTTAGGAAATATGTATAAAAGGTGAAAAAAATCATTAAGAAAATAATGAGTTTTTCTGTTCACAAAAACGTACGTTGAATAGCGCAATTTCAAGCTTTCTCTAAGTGACATGTTTACAATGAACGCGTGAACTCCGCCTTTAATGATCACGCGAATCATTCGTCATAGCATAAAAAAATTACAAGATAATTAACTATAATTATATACCATTATAAATGACGTTACATCCGCTCCGAAAAGCACGAGATAGCGACCGGTGCGGCGCCGTCATGACTATGACAATTAAGATTACATCGCTCTCTTATATTTCAAAACTGATAGAACTCAAAATGCGTGATTTTCGAGTCATGAATGAGTTAAGTAAACATTATTCTATTAGTCATCAAAAGTGAAATAATTTAACTTCATTTTAAAAGAAGTCATAATTCAAAAAGAGTTTTTTAAGAGTTAAACAAAAGAGTAAAACAAAAATAAAATAAAAACAGCATTTAATCATAAGAATATATTCTTTTGCCAAATTATTTAATTAGTCAATAATTTTCCGTCAAGTATATTTTTTTGTCAAGATAAAAATAGTATTTTCCTTTTCCTAGGAAACTAATCATGTAAGTTGTCACTTTTGAAGTAAGGAAGCGATATGCACATGGTATTTAACTATTACATTTCAATTATAAATAAATTTTGTCAATCGATTATATAATTAAACATACTTAATTGACCAAGCTCCTAGCAACTAATAAAATAAATATACGAGAATAAGTAATTAAAATAAAAATTTCCAATTATATCCATTCACTTTTATTAGTTGAAGCAGCGTAAGCGAATACTTATCTCGATCATTTTTTATTGTAATAATGACAATGTAAAACGCTTCAAAGATGTATCTGCACTCGCAAGTTTTGTAATTTCCAGCCGATTAATAGACTCGTCAAAAAAGCATTCGAAGCGTTCGCGAAGAACACGTTGATGACTGTTTGTTGCATTTAGGTCATCGTTGCTCGTGATGGAGCCCGTCTTTCCCGTCCTTCACATGGCTCGCGAATGTTAAAAGAACATACTTAACGAGTAATATGCTCGCGCGCATAATTTATGCGCAGCCATTGGGTCTACCTCGATCGCGACGTTGAAGTTGAGAGTTGAGACGCGTATAAGCGCGAAAGAATGAAACAACAGGTGCGCGCGATCTGCGAGCTGCGAGTGATACGCGAGTCGCGACCATGTGTAGTGTGTACTATGACGTCGTACTTTCTAGGCGTGTGCGTTTACCAAGATATGTGAGCCAAGAAGAAATCACCGATTTTGCCGAAGCTCCACAAAAAATAATTTCGCGAAATCATAAAAAAATCTCAACATACGAATATTACACGTAATTTTCAAATTTATACAGATATTGTCAAAAATATTGTATTTCTGTAAAAAATATTAATTTTTAACAGAATTCGTACCGGGAGCTTCGACGTGTATCGAATTAAAAATTTATCACACATAATAATCGTAAAATATAACAGCTTTTTTTAAAGATATATTCGTAATATATAACTATAAGAATAGAATCACGATTGTATAAAAAAATCTTGAGATTAAACATTATATATACACAATGCAAAATGAAATGCGCATGATTAACAAAAATTTCTTAAATTGTAAATAAAATATATTTGTTTTCCTTAAAAAAAATATCGGCATATTTCGATATAATGATTACATCATGTAATTCATAAAAGTGCCAAAAAATTTATTAAAAAGTACCATAAATCAGAATTATGATAATACATAAATATCAAATTCTAAACAATGCGATAATACAAAAATAACAAAAGCATCAGTTACAATTTTTACAAAAATGCATTACAAAACTTATTATGTATATGACTGACAATTACAGAAACGCGTGAGTCACATGATTAGATGAAAGTCACAGTTAATACAACATATTTTATAAAAATCGTTTAACAAATATCGACATTTTTTTCATTGATGATGTCAGAAAGAAAACATAAAAATATTGACACGTGAAATACCGCAATTAAAATTGGGAGATTCGCAGAAACAAATGGCGTTGACCTGTATTTATCGAAACAGAACATTCTGAACGATGATTGTGAAAATCGTTAAATAAAATCAATATAAAATAACGTTTCGATGCAACGTGCTCGTTTTAAAACGCGCGCGGCTCTCACCGAAGCGCAAGGCGTGCACAACGAGACGCGAGAGAACGCGAGAGAAAAAGAGAGAAAAAGCAACACAACTCCATTTCGGAGCAGTGACTCGCGCTTCATCAAAATAAAATTTCATCATTTTATCCAGTGCGCTCTCATTTTGCATTCGTATCAATAACGAGATTCAGCCATGATCTTCTCGAATCGTACCTGAGTTTTCGAGCGTTGCGAATTCAAATGACAACTTCTCGCTGAATGCGCTTCCAGTAATCCAAAGGACACGCTCCTCTCTCACTACACGCACTTATTAATAAGCAGCCGACAAAACGAATAGGCGACGAATTTTCAAGAGATTATGAGACCAAAACACGGCACATATGAACGGATACACGCACAACACACACACACACGCACGCACACACACATATACAGACACGTAATGTGCGCGCGAGCGCGCGCGCGCGCGCGCGCGTCAAGACAGGTGATTATACCGCACCAGACGAAAAATGAAAATCGCGCGAGAATCAATGTAGCCGTATGAAGACCGCGACAAATCGCGGCGGCGCGATTTTCCCGAGGTTCCGCGAGCGTAACATTAATGTGAATTTTCAAAGATATGCGCTCGGTGAACGTAGAAGAGGATACGGAACAAGAAGAAGAAGAACAGAACAAGACGAATCTTACGACGCGAGCGCTCGCGACGGACTGACAAGTGACAGCCGTGACCCGCGCAGCGCAGCCCCACGCGCCGCACCCCACATCCCACCCCCCCCCCTTCCCACCTCCATTGCTTCCCTCACTCTGCCTGTCTGCGGCGCGACCAGAGCGGGGCATCCGCTATTCCGCTCCGAACGCTCCTGCTCCAAACCAAACGTACATATAATACATACGACGAATACTCGAACGTAAATTCCTCTCTCTATCTGTCTTCTTTCTTTTTAATTCATTTCTCTTGTTTATTATAAAATATGGTAAACGTTATCTTTTACCATTTTACACGAAGAAACGTGTAATATTCATACATGTCACCGTCAGATAAGATTACACGAAAAAAAATATTTAAATACTATGTTGAAGTGTGCTTTTATTACGCGATAATTGTTAATTGAAAATTTATTAAATATATTAAATGTATCGTATGATTAGCATTTTATTTCAAACTCAATCAAGTTCAGTTTTAAAATATTCTATTACAAATATATATATATATATATATATATTCTATCTCGTTTTCATATGCAATAAAGGAAATTTTATTTTAACACAAAAGGAAAAATAATATTGGAATAATACATATGAATAATGGAATATATACAAACGAAAGAATGCTGAGACATGAAATTATTAAAGATTTTAATATTTTATTTTTTAATGATTAGAACATGCAAATATTTGAAATGTTACATTTGCAATTATATTTTTTATTTTTCTTGTTTTATATTAAATTAAAACATCTATTTACAAAAGAATGAAATAATTATTTAAAAAAAAGAACATGTGAATACGGAATTGTTTGAAATTTCCTATTTTCTTACTCGAATATTGTTATGTTTGCAAAGTAGCGCATTCAGTGTCTACATATTCGAGTTTCACATATTTCGCTTCATATGAATCCTAATTTTAATCAATAAATAGCAGAGAACATAATAAATAAAATGAATAAAATGATTACTGTAATTGTAAGCATTTTATTTATTTTATGCAACAAAACATACTAAAGGCATCAAAATCTAATTTATTTAAAATAAAGTTGATGTTTCATCTTTATTTATTTTTCAAATATAATTTATAACCAATAAGAATACGAGAGTGAATTTTTAATTACCTGAAAAAGGTAATTTTTTTGCGCTATATACAACTAGAAACTACTTCAAGACCAAAGCTCAAGGACAAGCACAGGAAAACGAATGATTATGCCTTCTTATGCGAAGAAGAATAAACATAGCAAGATAGTTTTAAATATATGCGCATAATAGATGTAGGAGAGAGATAAGCATCACACAGTTTCAGTTTCTACTTTGGTTGACGTGACTACGTTGCGATGCGGTTCGAATAATCTACATCTACAAGAATCGGGCGATACATATTAACCATTTTTGCGTTTTACATCTTTACAACGTTTATAATAGTAGAATAAAAGTAATAATATTCCAACGTTTTCCTTATATGATAAAGACTTATATAATAATAATTGCATGAACAAACATATCTTTTTAAAAAAGATTTCTAATAACAACACAAAAATATTCTTCACATGCTCAATCTTATTGCAACTTTATGCAATTAAAAATAAACAATATTAATATTAAATCAATAATTTCTACTTTCCTCCCTCGAATTAAATAATATTAACATATTATATTGAGGTAAGAATAACATACATAAACTTATTGCATGTATATTTGTACGTTTAAATAAATCTTTATTCCTTCTATGTTATACATGTAGCGCACGATATTAATACTGTATATAATAATATTTAACACGAAACTGATGTCCAAGATTATATTGTTTTAGATCTTTATTTTGTAATTTTAACGACAGTACTATATATTGTTATGTATTGTTGTTGCGTAGCTTTTTAATATCAATATAATATGAATTTGCGACGACAATATAACGATATCCTTGCTATCGTTAAGGAGTCACACAATAGGAGGTTTGGATTTAAGAATAAAATATCCCTCCGTTAATAATAAATACATAATCCTATCATATGATACATCAAAAAACATATATAATTTATATATTTTATTATACATATAATTTATTATATATATAATTTATATATTAGATCCGAAAATACATGATATGTTAATAATAAGATGAGTGACAAAGAAATAAACAATGATGAATCGAACTATATGCTTGAAACAATTTTATATCCACCTAATTCTCAATTCTATCTAATTGAATATTATTTAACCAGGTGTAAGCTAGGTGATAAAATACTTAAAAGTACTTCATAAGACATAACGGATCTCCCACTAATAAAATAAAAGCTACAAATAAAATATTCAGAATTATAAGAAAATTATGTTTATTAAAATTTTAATCAAATTAGTAACAATTTTAAAGAGATCAATGTGTCGGGTGTGACATATTCGACTTAGCTAACGTCGGATTAACAAGCTTTCTAATTATGATTTTTAATTTAAATTTAGTTTAAAAAACAATCATAAATACACATACAATGATTTAGAGAACTGAATTATCGGCATAAGTAAGATCGTATTTCTAACCTTGAAGCATCTATAGCAGAAAATGCATTGGATGTCGATATAGAAGATTCCTGTTCTCTACAATCGTCAGCAAAACGTAGATGTATTCTTGTGTATGCTACAGCTTTATTCTCACGAGATGGCAATATCGTAAAGGACATAAAAAATCTCGTTTTCTTCATATATGAATTTGTCTCTAATAAAATTAAATGTAAATTTTGTTCTTTTTGTTCCTCTTTTCAACAATAAACTTTAAATTATTGCAAATTAAATGAAAAGACGCAAGCTATCATAACTTTTGCCAACTACTCAACTTCGTGTTAAATGTAATGTGATTGTAGATTGCATTAACAAAATTATGTTATCAAAATTTATCCATCCTGCATCTCATTTTATTCGATATTGTAATAAATTATAATTTTATGTGATTTTTACACTTTAAACTTTTATGCGATGCTATATATAAATTATAAATGTATGAATGATAAAGTGAATATTATAAAATAACTCGACTTGAAATTCGATTGATGTGATCGTTGTTCCCATCAAACAGTGACAAAATTTCGCTGGCTCTTGTAAAGTAAATGTAAACTATATAATGCCTTCAACCAGTAACTCTAGCGATATTGTGTCTCCGGTTTTTCAAGACAATACACCGGAGACTTTGTTTCCAGCGAAATTCGATATTGGACTAAACTCGATTTAAGCTCGGGACCCTTGACTTCATGCTTCTCGTTTATCGTGCCAGGTAAACCCGTTTTAGTCCGGAAAAGTCGAACTATAAATCCCTAGTGATGTCTATGAACGCGATGGACACAGAGACGAGGAGAACGATTAAATTCTTAAAGGTTTACGGTTTTTCTGTGAAAAATTTATTTTCTGTTATTCCAATATTCGCTAGAAGCCGATAACATTCGATGTATTTCTCACGCCAATAAAATATTAGTCATAGAATAATAATAATTCTAATCAACATCAATTTCAGTCAACTAAAAGTAACACATATATAACGATCTATAACACCTATGTTATAATTTCGCACTTAACAGTATAAATGTAATATTAGGTGTGGGAAAAAGTTCGTGGCGTTTTTCCCGTTAGATGACATTAAAAAAACGCCACGAATTTTTTCCCACACCTAATATAATACTTACATTATATTACATAACAGTTACACTGTTGAGTGCAAAATTATAACATAGATGCTAAGTTATTTTTAATTATAAGTTATTATAAGTTACTTTTAATGGTGTCAACTAGAGTATAGCTTACTGTTTCAAGATAATACAATTTATACAAAACATTTTTGGTACAATATTAATATTATTGATTTTTCTAATATTTGTATTACTATTGTATTATTAATACTGTTATTTATATACCTTTCATATCGTTCTTTAAATGCAACTTTCACAATTATAAATCTATCCAAGTTTGACTTATTAATTATTAGTCAGTCAGAATAATTCCTTACATTCACTATCGACACCATTTCCACTTAGATGCAAACAAATTAGCATGAAAAATTACTACTTGGATAATTAAGTCAAAGAATCGAAGAGTGAAATGGAACTTGCCTCACCTAGAAGAAAAGAAGAAAAATGGAGAGGATGCTAAAGAATGAAAGAAAGGACAAATGCTTACATAAAAGTTGAATGAAAATACAAAAGTCTACTAATGGTGGTAGGAGATGGTACATTGCTAAGCTAGTAGTATTAATGGTCACAATATTTAAAGCATTGAAGATGACGAAGAGAAAGAAATCTCTTTATTAATTTTTGCTACGTGCATATTGTAAATTCAAGTGCAAATTTAGAAATTATTTCTTATAATTCTTCTTATAATTAATACTTATCCAATAAAAAGATTTAATGATTACAATGATGACAATGATTTAATAAGTATAACCAATAATAATTTTCATGATCATTAATATATTTGAGAAATATAACAATCAATATAAATTTTTTATTGACGAAAAAGAAAATTTTAAATACATAGAACATTATTTGACATGTATTTTATAAGAAGAAGCAATTAATATTCTTGAAAAATAAATATACACTTGACTCGTTTTCTTGCAATGACAGCTCGAACAAAAATAATCGATGTACGATATCATAACTTAGATAACTTTGAAATGCTGCACATCTCTCCACATTGCACTATCAAAAACACGACCTTCCACGACCTTCAATTCCATTCTATTTATACGATCTCTAACATCTACCGATATCTTTCACTCATTTCCGGTCTTCTTTTCCCGGTACAAAAACTGAAATATTGAAGTTTTCAGTCACTGCCTGTGCGCGCGATTTTAACTATCTATACCACCATATCTACGCGCTGGATCCTGATATTGCGCTATTCTATGGTGACTATAGAGACATTGCAAAGCTGAAAATGAGGGAACGGACGAAAATAAGCAACGATATTGAGAAAACGGGCGAAATAAATGAGAAATGACAGAAAAAGAAGTATATTCTCGAAAAAGAAGAGGTTAAGATGGAACCCATCAGCAAAGGAAACGGCAAGTAAACAAAGTCAACAAACTCTTTTGACTTTCTAGGTCAGCAAAGTTGATTATTCGACGTGGCCGGAAAGCCAACATCCAAGCCTCTTAACTTTTCATCGCAATGTAAACAAGCGCGGAGGTATGCGTGATCTTTAGTGCCCAGTATACGAAAGTGAGTGATGGAAATGAATAATTGAAAAATTTTGACCGAGATTCAAAGAGGATTCATAAAAAAAGAGGCAAAATTGGAAAAAAGCATGAAAGAAAATTATTATGTATAAAAAAATTCAAGGTAAATTTTTCCCTTTACACAGTCAGCCCCAAATGACCTTCGAGTGATCTTAACTTTGACCTTGACCCTTAAGAAGGTCATTAATCTTTTCTGCCGTTTGTTATTCATTAAAAAGTTATTAATAAAACAATTTTGATTGTACACAATAACTGTTTCATAATTAAGGGCCATAAATACATTAATTATTAAATAATATTAAAATAAGACTAAAAATTTCAATTAATTTAAAAGAGAAACAGAATACAACGTAAATAAAAATTATAATTGTTAATAGATAATAATTAACACTTGTAAAATATTATTATTATTTACGACTGATAATAACTATTAATTAAATAAATTTAGACAGTAAAGAAACAAAAATTTTTGGGTCTTCAATTGTTGCCGCATCTTATGAAAGATATCTTGATTAAAATTAGATTTAATCATTTTAAATCGTTAAAATAAGCAGCTAATTAAAAATAATATAATAAGCTCTGAAATGAAATTGTTTACGTCAAAGTCTGATTGCATTTATTAAATACTTAATGGATTTGAATCATAAAGCAATCTAGTGAAATTTATTTTGAACATTATTGTTTCTCATACATCACAATAGCTATCGCAGCGTGCTTTCCACCGAGACGAGGTCGGTTCTTAAATCACTTCACGCTAGTTAGCTAGTGCATCTACGACTAGTTAAATTATGATTAGTTAAATTATTCGAGTGATGATATGATATGATGAGTGATTCGAGTTTATAATCTAGATATACTGCACCTTGTCATCCGCGATCACAATCAACATTGTCATACTAGCCTTATTTATTAATTCAAAAATTTATGGCCCCACACATGGAATTCGGGTTTTGTTGTTTTCCTGTTAAAATATCGAGTGCATTTTATATACCTACCTGTATGAAACCAATAACACGCTCATACGCGGTAGAGCGTAAATAAAATATCGGAATTTTCAAAATGAAATTGAGGGAAACATTATTGAAAAATTAAAATATATAAACATTATTCATATAATTTTGATATATTCCTTTCACGCATAGAGTAATACAACATTGATAGTCAACTAACTATTTAACACATACACTTTTCATGTATATATATAAAAAATTATATTTAAAATTATAATATCAAATAATATCAGAGATATCATATATAACTGCAAGAATAGAAATAGAAATTTTTTTGTATCAACAACTACCCATTAGTTGAAATACTATTCTCCTTTGCGTAATCTATTTGCCAATTCAAATTATATATAAGGCTATAAGATTGTTTTTATTGCAGATCTTTTGCTGCTATACGTCTATTCGAAGACATTTGCAAGCTGCGCGAGAAACAATTCTTGCTATCTGTTTGTATTGCTATGGACCATCTGGAGCTTCCACTATTTATGTGAAAATTGGTCGTATAAAAGACATTCCTGAAAATTCGACGAAAATTCTCTTCGCCGTTCTGATGATTCTGCTATTATCTATGTATAAAATTTATGTTAAACAATTTGACAAATATAAATCGGAAGTGAAACTGTATTCCTACAGAAACATATACACAGTTATCACATTTTAAATGGATTTCAATAACATGAGTATAAAATTATATTTCTTAAAGTTTTGCAAATCTTTTGATATTTTCATTATTTAGGTGCTATCCAATTTTTCTAGCAATATTGAATCAAAATATTGTAATAAAAATTTATTCTTTTTAACTAAAAATAATCTTGTACAGATTTCCAAAGATTTCAGTAATCTATTTTAAAATAAATTAAAATAATTTGTGGTATATATTCTTATAACACACACACACGCGCGCACACACACACACACACACACACACACACACACACACACACACACACACACACACACACATATATATGTATGTATGTATGTTCATGTATATATGT
>NW_017259302.1:108382-111070 GCF_001594045.1 Atta colombica
AAACAGATTATTTTGAATATCCAGGAAATGCTTGTGCTATTTAAATATAGCTACCATAAGCCGATGCAATTAGTGTTTTCAGCTGCGCTTCGATTGACTTAAAAACTGTTCTATATTAATTTAATGTATCATTACAGTTTGCCATTTTCTTTTGAAACTAATTTTATATTATGTTATATTTATAAATTAAATTTTAATAAAGAAAATTTGAAAAAACGGGTAATAAAAACAATTTTAGACACAATTTGAAAATCATTGACATCAGACATAACAAATTTTATAATCGTAAAATATATAAATTTAGAATAATGTTGAAAATTAAATTGATGTGAAATAACGAACCATAAAAATAATTACATTCGTTTAAATGAAAATTTAAACATGCCTATCGCTCTAACGTAAACCTCGACTATCTAGAAAGACTATTCGGCAGAAAACGAATCGAAGAGTCGATACTATTTGAATTCTTCCTTCGTGAAAAAGCAATGAAAGAATAAAAGCTAGATAAAGAAGACGATATCCAATGAACAAAGAATAAGAAGTGAGAAATAGAACAGCGAAAACGAAAACGCAGGTCTAAGCTCGGAAAGTGGCAAAACAAAAACTGGGAATTCGAGGATCAGGAAACGTCTCGAGGAGGAGCAACAAAGATGGCAAAAGACGGCTGGGAATTTTTTCGTAAGAAGAAAATATTTAATTCTTCGATAAAGGAGGTGATCGTCGAACTGGAATAAGAGCTAAATTGTACGTTGTGAAAGAACATATTATAAACCTATACATAGTTTCTCTTTTATCTCCTCTAAGCACATAAAGTTTTCAAAAAGATTTCTTATTTAGTGTTAAATATGTTTTTAAACGAACTCTTGTTTTTATAAATAATTATATAGAAGAAGAATAGAAAGAAAAGAAGAAAATCCGTTGCTGATCATTTAAATTTGTTTTAGTATTTATTTATCTTTAGAATATCTTTCAATTAGTTACGGCATTAAATGAATAGAAAGATACATTTTTTTTCTCAATCATAACAAAGTTTTTCACGGTAAATCGAGATAAAATTCAATTGTAGGTATGTTTTATTGGATATGTTCAACAACGAAAATGTAGGACACGTATAAAGCAAATAGAAGCATTAAATAATATATCTTGATGAAAGTGTACGAAAGCTTTGTTTTATATTTTACGCATGTGAGTTTATTGATTGTGTAAGAATAAAATTGCAATACAAATAAAGTTTTATGGATTTGGATCCGCAATACGAAATTGATAATAAAGTTCATGATCTTTATTGATAATAGAGTTTTCAAGTAATGAAAAAGTTTTTTAATTCTTGTAATCGAAAAGTACTTTTCTCTCCAAAGCACAGGATCTTACTAGCTACGGTCAAGAAAGAAGTTTCAGTTTGTATAACGTATTTCCGAAGTTTTCTTTATGTCGTGCGAGATTCTACAATTTCGAGGAACACGACTAGTGTTGTGCTCTAACTTGGGCAACGTTTCGTGCATTTTGAAATATACGTTTTTGCATCCCTAATACCCGCAAAGGGAAACGGAGCTAGTGCCGACGGCTTTCGTCGCTCTGGTGGTTTATTACAACGGTCTCTGCCGTTGCAGGTTGAGATTTATCGGCCTTTCCTCCGGCCGGCAGCTGGGGCTACTCCGTAAAATACAACGAAAGGAACGAGCATGTTACAAAATGAATGCGCCACGAAAGGAAGAGATCGCACATTCGTTTCTTAAAGTTCTTGTCATCTAGAATAGAAAGATCAGACAAGTTAACGGAAACCAACGTATATTTTCTCATGGCAGACTTTAAATATAAATATAGAATGAAAGCAGCAAAAATTTGAAAAGTTAGTTACTCTTAAGTAAATAATAAAAGTTTATCTCAGTAAAATTATTTTTAACACATCGCTTATTAACAAATCTCTTATTGCGCAATCTCTTGTAAAAAATTCAATTACAATATAATTAGTTGTTTTAAAAGATATAATAAACAAATTATTTCTTCATTTTAATATAAATATAAATGCAAAAATATAGAATAGATAGATGACCGATTTTATATTTTCTATACTGTAAAACAAATTTCTGTAAACAGAACAAATTTTATTCTGCAAATTGGTGTCGGGAAAACTGTGATAGATATTGTTTGTAGCGCAAACAGATTTACAAAGATGAATACTGTAGAGAGTTGTACTAGAAAAATACAAATCCCGCTAAAGAATATATTCCTATGAACTCGTTTTAGTAACTCTATCGGTAAAATGAAATAAGAAGTTAAGTTTCTTGAATGTTTCTCTCTCTTTCATAGTTGTTGCAATGCGCCAAAAGGAACAAAAACAAACATAATTCAATTTATTTATATGGATACTTTATTTTAATGCTAAAATGGCATCATTGCTAAAAAATAACGAGATTATTCGTAAATGAATTATTCTAAAGAGTTTTTAAAATAAGATAAAACAAATTATTAATCGCAGATAATAAATATTTCTCATGAATAATTTGTGTAATTATTATAATTTGTGTAATGTGAGAAATTGTATAGTTTTTCATAAATAATTTGTGTAATTATGTAATTGTGTAATTGTGTTATAATTTGTGTAATATTGAAAAAATAAATTAAAGAATTATAGCTTAATTATAAATTCTAATAAAAATTTAACAAATAGTTTTAATATATATATAT
>NW_017259302.1:111170-112978 GCF_001594045.1 Atta colombica
CACATGTGAGAAACACAATCAATACCAGAATTTAAAATGCCTATTACGGTTAAAGCTGGATCTTTATTGCTTTAAATAATTCAATCTTGAATTATTAATGTACACTATATATGTACTTACATATATACTATATTGTAATTTTTTCGAACTTTAATTAACTAATATACATATATCAATTTCCGTATCAAAAGTTATATTTTATCTATTTTATAGCAATGTAATTAGAGAAAACACTAGTTTGAAAGGTAACAGAACTCATTTACTTGACATTTCGTGAGACAAACAACAACTGCCGTCAACGACTTTATCTTGAAATACGAGCGAAGAAATAATTCTGATTTGTGTATGTATTCACTGAATTTCGAACCAAACGCAAAATACAATCTGTGGTTTCCGCAACGTTGTACCTTCTACAGATACTACGAGTTTCACGTGTCGAGAATACATATGACTTGCCAGAATGCAGCTCTATGTAAACATTCGAGATACGTTTCGATCACCTTAACTCTGACGATCGATGTACCGCACAGTCAGATTAAATTCACAGTTTCAAAGTTCCCTTCTAGTCGTGACTCTGCGTGCGAACGATCACCAAGTACAACAAGCTTGAACATAATATAGGAAATTCAATCGATTTTAACACTGTAAAATCATATTCTACATACTTGGCTGCATATTATGAGGTGATGGAATATATATATATGTAGAATGAGTGCATATAGAAGAAGAGAGAGGTGAGTACTTTAAGAGGAGGGTAAATTATTGGAGGAGCGAAACCATTATAGCGACACTCAGTGAGGTTGCGAAAAGATCTACCTAACTATTTGTAATTGTAATTAGCAAACCAATTAATTCATTACGTTATCAAGAAATATACGATGTACAGTACGCTATTTAACTGTAGAAAATACTGTAGGAATCCAATAAGAGAAAACATAACAAACACTAATCATTATAAGCACTGATGTATACGACAAATCATCTTGCATCTCGTCACGAGATACATTAGAAGCAGAAAAGAGATCTAATAACGAGAAAGTAGAACGTGAAGCTCTGCCGACGCAAAAGAAGAAAAATACGGAGCAAAGAAAAGAGACACAAGAAAATGCAAAAACCTCGTAGCATTTCTTGTAGAGACTTCAGATATATTTTTAGATTAAACACATACACGATGTCCAAAGCTTCCCATATCTTTTTTCATATATAAATATCTGCACCAATAACAAATTTTCCCATAAATAAAATAGAGAAGAAATTAATATTTATTATTATAGTTATATATACAAAATTGAAAATGTAAGAATTATACTTCGAAATTAAGTCCATTATAATAAAAAACTGGATAATAAAAATTTATAAATAAATAGAGTGTCCAAAGAATTTTAATTAATTGTAAGATTGGCTGCGTTCAGCAGAAACAACAGCTTTGCAACACTGTTGTAAAATTCTTAAATATGATTGAATTGTATATTTAGATGAGCAAAATTAATCATATTAAAAAATTTTGCAACAACAGTTGCAAAGCTGCTCTTTCTGTTGAATCGTTCAGTTTCTTTACATTCAAAGAATTTCAAATAAAAATATATAGAATGTATAAAATATTTTATACAATATATTTTACATAGGAATGTACACTGGATATCCGACTAGTATCTGGTTTCTGGTAATATTTATGCGGCCGAAATTTTATATTAAAATAATGTGCATCATGGTGTGAATACTTTGAAAACTTATTATCATTGATACATTTCTAAAAAATATATTCATTTCAATATAAAATTTCAGAGTTATATATTATATATATATAT
>NW_017259302.1:113127-114127 GCF_001594045.1 Atta colombica
ATATATATATATAAAAAGAAATCCATTATTTTTCCATTCAATTTCATGCAAAAATAATGGATTTCTTTTTACTATACCTAATATATATTGCCGGAAATCAGATACTAGAATATTCGGTGCATCCCTTATTTTATATGCATAATTTTAGAAAAAATAAAGATATATTTTACAAAAAATTTTATGAAAATGTATTTTAAAAAAATTAACTTCTTTCTCTATAATAAGAAATAAGATAAGCTATTTCTAGATCGGAAAATCTCGAACTAACGAGCTGAATCGCTTTTGAGATTTGAACATAACGAGCTGAGTCAAGCGCATCTCGGTAAATGTCAGAGAATAGAACGAAATAAATTTACGAGATCATGAAACATGCTGGACGGCTTGAGAACGTCAGCCGTTGTCATCTAGGAAAAAATACTGCGACAGACTGTGATGCGCATATGAAAAATACAAAACATGTTAGCGAAACTACAGTTAGTGTACGTTTAACTGCCGTTGTTCTTAATTTCCACGGTTTATCTCTCGGACTACTCTATCCTATACTGTACGTCGTTTGAGATTATAAACATAACAATCCTACATTCCGCGAGATTTGTTAAACAAATCTCGTTGAAAAATAAGGTTAATCCAACAAATAATATAATTTTTTATTTACTATTAACATAAATAAAATTTTTTAAGATAATATTTTTTCTTTTTTTTATTTAATTATTAAAGAAAAGAAATATGCTATAGAATTTATTAATAAGAGACTTGTTTTCAATGTCGATTAACTTAATTCATTAACATTAAATCATTAACTATCAATATAAATATATATGATAAATATTATTTCAGAGACAAAGATTTTCAAATGATTCTGAATGTCATTATTAATATTATAATGTTTTTAAATGTTTGTAATTATAAATCTGATTAATCGATAAGACATGCATCTATAAGAAATGTCTCTCTCTCTCTCTCTCTCTCTCTCTCTCTCTCTCTCTCTCTCTCTCTCTCT
>NW_017259302.1:114179-115802 GCF_001594045.1 Atta colombica
CTCTCTCTCTCTCTCTCTCTCTCTCCCTCTCTCTCTCTCTCTCTCTCTCTCACAGTTTATTTTTTTATATAAAATAATGTTATTATAATTTATAAATAAAATGTGTTGTGATAATTTTCAACTTTTTGATGTGAAATCGAAGAAAATAGTACGTCAGGACAGTGAAAAATTGTAAAAAATTGGGACAATAGTTATATATGAAGCGATATTTTGGACATTTTTATAAGTCATTTTTATTACACACATTTATTTTCTATTACACATTTTATATAGAAACAGCTTTTATGTCCAAACTTTAACTTAATTTCAACAAACATATCTTTTTTTCTTTTTGAATCTTTATCTAAAAAATGATAAAACATCTCATAAAATGTAAAATGTTACTATTTTTTTATTTATTTATAAGTTTTTAATCGTTAATATACATATGTATAAAAAGTGTTTAAACTTTTCATACAAATTAATAGAATTATATGTATACATATAAAAGTTAAAATTTTATAATTTTATTGCACAATAGATTTAAAAAGCTACATAGAAATAATATAATTTTAATATTTATATGTTTCTACAATATAAATTAATTCCTTGTTTTCCCAATGATTTATGTTCTGTACATTATAAACATAATAAAATATCAGTGTTGTAAGTTAAATTATTTAATCTGTTTCAATATTCTTCAATTATAGAAAAGAAAATACAAAAATAAATGAAAGAGATCGTATTTTTTGCTATTATTGTAAATTTGTAGCTATAAAAAAAATAAGATAGTACATTGCAATTCCGACTAATTGTAAATAATGTTTTATGTTGCTTGAGAAAGGATGATTAAATGACATTAAAAGTAATATATATATATAAAATAATCTTGTAAGAAGATATTTACATTAAGACGAAGAAACAAAATAATTTATTTCAAACCTTTATATTTATTCATCATCTAAATAAAATATTTTAGGATTTGTGTTATATTTACATACAATTATTTAACGTTACAAATATACGTATATTAAGAAATCATAAATTTAGAAAAATTGTCAAATTTAAATTACAACTTCAATATAAAAAATTAAATTTTCTATCAAATTACAAGCAATATGAAATAACTGTAGCCATAATGAATCATGTATTAAATAAATAAATAATATTAAATAAATAATTATAAAGTCTGTTAATTTATAAAAAATCTTTGATTTAGACAATATTACCTAAATATTAATGTAAATTATTTTATTTCTATAGAAAATATTTTTTTGTAAATTATGATGCAGGTTGCATAAATACATAAAAATCCATTAATATTTCAAATACTTTAGCATCTTTATGTTATCATATACATATACATTCGGAGATGCCTTATGCCGATGATATAATCTCCAGGCACAATCTTATCCTATCAATCTAATCAAATTAAACTACAGGATCAAGTTCTCAACCCCACGATAATTACCAATCGATGAGATACATCGATCCAAGCTCATAAAGTGTAATTGTATCTCACAAAAAAAATTTTAAATTTTATGTATTTTATACACTTTAAGAATCGAAATAATAGTAATATCAAAATATAATATTAATTATATTATATAGTTAATATATTAATATAAAAAAAATAGTCCAGTA
>NW_017259302.1:115902-117691 GCF_001594045.1 Atta colombica
TTATAAATGTATAGGATGAATCTCTTAAAAACGGTTAGAGATAGGAGAAAAACTAAGATTTATTATCAAAATACTAGGGAAACATATTTTAATGATGATGATAATCTTGAGTAATCTTAAATATCTTTGATTTTATTGTTATATACCATACTACCATAAAAATTTTTTTTTTAATGGGAAGGAGTATTTTTTATTCGTTTTATATTGATGATGCTATTTGACTTATTTTAACTTATATCCCGACAATAATTGAATTTTCGAAAAGATAATGCAAAGTTATTCAGCTCATTAAGCATCAGATTAGCAATATATATATTTTTGTATACACTCATACAAAAAATTTTTATATCGAAAGAGAAAATAATACAAATATTATATAAACAATATTTAGAACTGACTTACAAAGTTCTACTATTATGTATTTCTTTTTTTAACAAACACACTTTAAAATCATGCAAAAAAAGAAAAAATACGCGCATCCTCGCGCCCTTCTAAGAATCTCTTTTTCACGAAGATAGTCCTCCCGGCAAGTTGCTTCCGCGAGCAATCTCACGAAATTGCACTGCGCGATTTCATGTCATTCCGTCGACATTACCGTGCATTCCCAGCATTCCCTTTTTCCAAGTCCTTCGACTTTCATTTGACTGACGGAATGGGACGAGTTGAGAGGGTGAAAAAGTACTAGAGAAAGAGTAATGAACAAAAAAATCTATAGCAAAAAAAAGAGAAAAGAGGGGAAAAGAGTAAATAGATTTTTTCATAGTCAATTACTGTCATAAAAAAATAGATTCATATTATCATTACAATATTATTATTTCAACAATAATAATTGATTAAATTTTACAATAATCTACAAAATGTGGAACTCTGAATATATATAGTATATACACTTTATAATTTTTCTCTTTAAATTGAAGTATACGTGCCATCAGATGTGCACTACTTTAATATTTTTAGATAATATTCTCAGATAAATAAATACACGCTCCCTATTTTCTATTTCTTTATCACGCAAAAAAATAAACAATGGAGGTTAAATTGTAACTTAAGTTTTCACGTAATGCGTAGTTATGTTTATCGCCGAACTCAATATATATTATTTAATAACTGCTTATTCGTATGATTAATATATCCTAGTTAAGAAAAAGCAGAGATTTTGTAAAAGGCTGTGGAAAATTCTATAATGTGTATAGTTGTAATTTCTATTAGGTTAGATTTTTACTATTGATTCTACAGTCAGATTTATTATTTGCTTTCTTGATATACTTTTATAGAAATTTTCTTAAAAGCGCAGAATTAATTGTAATAACGAATGTGATGTAGCAGGGCTACGTTCCAAAACTTGACTCCGAGTAACAGGGTTAACTCTATGCCGTTCCAAAACGCGAGGTAACTGACTATGAGCGGAACTTATTCGTTCCAAAAGTATAAGTAAACCTACCTCGGAGTCAACTCTATGAACCCTGCTTCCGAGATGGATTGAAAGAGTAAGTGCGGTAAACGAAATTTGAATAACGTATGGAAGATATATATATTATTACCTAGAACATGTAAAGACTAAAATGGCTCTAAAATTAATTAAGGATGTGCATATATTAATAACTAATGATAACGGAACATTGTTACAAGAAAATAATTCATTGTGCGTATAAATGAACACGAGAGATAAATGGAAAATGTGATTCGAAAGCTTGTATCAAGGTTAAATGTATGCACATACATACATATATGGTTTATCTTAGTTTATCTCTTTCTACTAAATAAAATATTAAATATAATATTATATATA
>NW_017259302.1:117755-123935 GCF_001594045.1 Atta colombica
TTATATAAATAATTAATATTGTATTAACTATCTTTCTCATTTAAAAAAAAATTATTATTACATAACATAATATATAATCTGTATATTATACAGATCATAATGACTCCCTTTCTTTTTCACGTTCCAAATTTGTTCAACTCGAAAAAAACTCTAACTTACTCTTTCCCCCGCTATCCCGCTACCTCTTTAGAGTTGAATTTTGGAACGCAGTATGTACATGTAAGTATATCAAAATTTACTATATGTTACAACATAATATATTGGGTAACAAAAAATAATATAAATTTTAGTTTAATATAGTAAATATGGATATATAGATTCAAGCGAGAAATAATCATATATTACATATAAAAAGTATACAAACACTTACCCGCGCTTTCGGCGTCTGTTTCAGTCCAATGGCTGGTTGGCTGCGATTACTCTGTAAGAAAAAACGAACTGTACAGAAAGACAATAAATTTATAATAATCGATGTTAAATTCGATAAATCATATTGTTCATGTAGATACTTTTAATCCTGAAAGTGAAGAAGTAGATCACAATAAATTATTGCCGTATAATACGCCATCAAAATACAAACTTATGGCTATTTCCGGGTGCAAATAAATCCGCTTCGAATACGTCGAAGCGACCTTTTGCACGGTATCGCCGCGGCTGATACGACAGTACAAACGATAAAACGATAAATTCATGGCGAAATGTCGGTCCAAACGGTATCGTCATGGATGCCCGTCATTGCTTGAAATTCGTAAATCTTAATTGGCTTGCCGAAACATAGTCGCTTCTTTCGTGTCGCAACCACATGAACAATACCGTACGATGGAATGAGCCAGACGAAATAACTTCCCGTTAAGAACTTATCTTGGTAAAATAACGAAACATTCAAAACAGAATCACATATCTCGCGACGATTTAATTAAACATCTCACTGTATATTCCGATATCAATTAAAATGTTTTCGGAGTCGATATTTTTATTCGTACTGATTGTCGTTATATTTGTAACGTACTGTTTCACTTTTCATAGATTTCACAAAGCATTTATTCCTCGATTTTTGTAAGTTTTCTTGTGGTTTCTGGCGCGCTTCATTTTTATGTAATAAAAAATAAAATATGCATAACTTTTTGTAAAACTATAGCATATATAAGTATATCTATTTTGTATTAAAAAGATATGCTCTAATTAAAGAAAAAAGTCTATGCACAGACTTATAAGTCTAAAATATTAGTATTCAAGAATTTGATATTTACTGAAAGAATTTGATATTTACTGAATTTTGTACATCTTTTAAGAAATTCTGAATATAATTCATACTGGATACGTTGATTACGTCGGATTTACATTTAAATATCTTTAGATTGCAACTTCCTACAGTGTTCTGGGCAGAAACGGAGACATTTTACCTCGTCAGTTTTGACGCTTCGATGCCACGTTAATGATAATTAGCGCGCATTTAACGGCATTTCACTTGTCCAAAATCGGCTAACAGATATACAGAGAAACAAACGAGCGTTATACGAGATGTGATAATTAAGCGGTTTATCTCGATTAATTCCGGATAATTGCGCTTGGTAATTAGTCCAATTGCTACGACTACAGCAATACGAATGCAGCATGGCATGAATGGCGGGGCCTTACTCTTTGGACCGCAATTGCAGTTGACGAATTGCAACCGCGACAATTGCAACACCCTTATAGCTGCGACGCTCGGATTTTGCTGGTCGCTCTGAATCTCGAAAATTGCCTCGTAAACTGAGACGGAACCGGACTTGAACACTCCTCTGGTTACATTTCCACTTGGAACCGTTGCCCAATTTAAACCGTCATTTACATTTTATCACGTAATAAGCGACCGACGAGCACAAATTACACAGCCAAATATTCGCCTAGCTTCGTCTCGCATTAAACGCAAGGCTAATTTGAATCTTCCTAGTCCACGCTCATGTAGCTGTTCCATCGTAAAAATTATGTACCTAATCAAACTTATGGATCTTAACTTTTCGAAGTGAAAAATATGTATACGATGAAATTTTCAAATGAAAAGAATTAAATTTGGCAAGCTTCGATATAATCCTCCTATTGATGATAATAAATTTGGCAATGTCGTTAACTATCATTATAACATTCGTAATTGCTCCGAGTTTTCCATTGCGAATATAAAATTTGAATTATAATAGTTTGACCTACTTCAAATAATTGAATCATCCAATTTTCTTTACCTATTTTTTAACTTACTCTCATTCTCTAATGTTCCCTACTATTTGCTTTCCTTTTCCTGTTTTACTTGATTACCGAGATCACAGACTTCTACGGGGTGTTTGACAATATTACATGTAATATCGTTTATGAGTAGGTAACGAATAAAACTGAATCAAAAGTCCATTTTGCAGTTTTTGCGATTTTTGCAATATTTAAGAAGATATTAATTTCTAAAAATTATTGAATAGTACATCCTCAAATATAAACGTGCGGCAAAACGATCGTAAGTTGCTAGGCGGAAAAATGTTTGTAACAATCGACAACCCATGAGCAGCGAAAAAAAAGTCTCCCCGCGCTGAACAATCTTATCAATGCCGCGCGCTTGCATTTGGCGATAGAATTTGCCGGATGAATACATATTTATTCAATGATTTTTAGAAATTAATATCTCATTAATTGTTGCAAAAATTGGAAAATGATAGAAAATTTTTCAATTCAATTTATAGTCCGCTTTACTTATCCATGTTGCACTTATAAATATTAAACACTCTGTATGCATATACTATTAGAATGAATAGAAAATAACTTCTTAATACAAGCTTATAAAAAATGAGTGCCTAATATATAACGTTTCTGCGCATGCGTCAAATATTAATCCGAAAGAACGCAACAGCTATGGCTGCATGGATGCATTCTGGGAGACGCTATTAGCATTATTTATGTCATTCTTTCCTTGTTTAATGAATGATGAAGATAGAATAATATAAACAGCGCTATTAGCATCTTTCCATGATGAACGCACTCCATATGATTGTATCATAGGCAAATGTAATCTTAAATTATGTTCATGGCTATCTAGTGAGACATATAGTGTTGTTTCCAAAATTATTTCAAGACTTATTGAAATTTATTGGCATTTTTCCACGTGTGAATGGAGTTTCGAGAATATCGCCTTTCGAGAATATCATCTTAAGAATTTGAAATTGAGTCTTTAAGCGTGGTTTCCTGACGTAATTTCTTGCTTGCTTGGAGATCTTAATACTGTTAAATAGCGAGTTCAAATCGGCAAAACAATTCCCAGTGAGAAATGACAAGGGAATCAACAACGAGGGTTAGGTCTATTCGCCGAGCAATTAAACACGTTTGGTTAAATACAGAGGTAAAAGAACTAATCATGCTCATTCGCTCGACAAGCATACCTAGCCACTTTGCTAGCTTGAACTCGCCCATTGATTAAATATTGGGAGTACAAATTAGTTCGGTCCGTTTTTTTTGTGTTCAAAAATACATTTATTTCAAAACAAAATGAATGAACAAATCAATTAAAGTATTGTCCATCGCTGTCTACTACTTTTTCCCATCTCTCAGGCAATTTTCAAATTCCATCTCGAAAAAATGATTCGTCTTTGGAGGCGAAAGAAGTGAACCGGTGACTTGTTGCATCCTTCGGAACAACCAGTAATCAGAAGGAGCAATGTCCGGAGAATATGGCGGGTGCGGTAAAACATCCCTTTTGAGCGTTTCCAAATATTTTTTTACGACTTTAGCGACATGAGGCCGAGCGTTATCATGAATAAAATAACTTTATCATGTCTTTGCTCGTATTCCGGCCGATTTTCTCGTAATGCACGGCTCAAACGAATCAATTGTAGCCGATCGCCCGTAATGGAATCGCCAGGTTTCAGCAGCTCATAGTAAACAAGACTCTTTTGGTCCCATCAGAGCATGATCTTTGAACCATGTTCGCCCGTGATGTTGATGTTGAGGTCGATGGTCTTCAGCCGCACTTTTCTTCCAATTAAAGCAGAAAATCAAAACCTCCCACGAATGCTGCTTGGTTAACATAAAATTCGACATTTCAAACACAGTAAAAATCAAGATTTTTGTATGAAACTCAAAGCGATATAAACTGAATATTATTAGCAAATGTTTAACCTCTCTGAAACTACCAAAATCAGCTGTCATGAACCATTCACAACAATTGGAGTCATCTTTAGGGAAACCGACCGAACTAATTTGTATTCCTAATATATTAAATTAAGTATTAGATTAGCATCTCTATCAAGATGCATATATGTACGCA
This sequence comes from Atta colombica, assembly GCF_001594045.1. Classification (NCBI taxonomy): domain Eukaryota; kingdom Metazoa; phylum Arthropoda; class Insecta; order Hymenoptera; family Formicidae; genus Atta; species Atta colombica. The sequence continues at coordinate 122,038 of NW_017259302.1, forward strand.
TGTTCAAATGTGCGTCACGGATTACGCATGCGTATATCAAAATTGAAGTCACTTTTTCGAGAGAGTTTAGCAGTTTAATAGTATAAAATAGAAATCTATAATCGAGATGCGTCGAAGGCATCACAAAATCGTCGTAGAAGAAACAAAAGATAAAAAAAAAGATAAAACTATGGAAAAACAAAAAGAAGACATACAATAAGACAGGAACTTTGACGAAGCCAAATCATCTTGCAATTCGAGTTCCGTTGACTTTTTCTGCTCACTTACCAGTCTCCAAGAAGTCATACGAGAAGTTTCGACAGGCGTTTACCGGCGAATTTATCGACATCGCGGTCTATTAACTCATAATGGCATTAAGTCGACCTGCCGATACCTGATATACCGTATAATTATTTTCTATTTGAACACGTTCCAGATTACGAGACAACTTTGAGCGGAATGCCTTTTTACCGATGTATTTAACAGCGAACTTAATCCAAACATATATTTCATAGAAAAAAAGTGTACAGGTTAAATTTAATAATTTTGAAGAGCAAGTAAATTAAACAAATAATGTCAATATTTAAAACATAATTAAGAATATAATTATAAAATATTATGAAATAGTAAGATGTACATAAAGTGGTTAAACAAATATATTGTTACTATATTTTAACATACACACTATAAAAAATAAAATGTTAATTTTAACTTAAAGATGTATAGTAGACTTTCTAAGATATGCAAAAATATTAAAATTAACATTTTTGTGTTAATTTTAACATTTTATTTTTTATGTATTTAAAAAAATTGTATTCTTGAAAGAGAGAAAAAGAGAAAGACAACAATCACTGTATCATTTATTTAATAGATATTAGAAATAATTAGTATCAAATGATATAATGATTGTTACTATTTAATAGAACAGATGTTTTAATTAAATTCTATTACAAGCATGATTAATATCTTTATACATACATACCATTCTCTCTGTTCATCAACAATAAATTTATTTAACGAAGTCTTATCGGCGTACATTTCTTCGACATTAACCGCAAGTAAAATCCATTATCGATTGGTTGACAGACAAGAATTGGTTAGACTATATCGTTACTGGGATTAATTCAGCCTTGAGCCAGAGCCAGGAGCATTCGAATTGAAAACAAATCAATCAGAATGAAATGTGGCACGAGAGCTCTAGGTATCGCTCGGGAAAATCCATCGGCGGGTCACGTACAAAGGAAACGGGAATTCCATTTCGCGGAGGAAGCCTCTGACGTCTCCGATGTGCCATTCGGATAATTATTCAGTTACAGCGAGCGCTTTAGGCGACTACAGAAAGCAGATGATATTTGATTCTAGACAAGAGAAACGCATTCACGTACACTCATATTCTGTTTAATATCAATTCGTCGAGCTTAATGTGATTCGCTCTATCACATGTTCTCTCTAATAAAATATTTTAATAATTCGTAGCTTTTTTATTTAAAAAAATGTAATTTAATATGAAACGATAACACAATTAAACTTTATATTTTATATATGTATATCAGAGACAGAATTTTGCAATGAACTAATCAATTATAATTATTATAAACATTAATAAATAATTTTCTTGAAAATAGACTTTTTTGTGAAAATTAAACAGAACTCTATATAATAACTGAGAATTTCATTAAATTATGCGTTGTCCATGGCACAAAAGTAATAAATTCTCGATTAAATATAATATATCCCTACACTATTCAAACTACACGATTTAAACCAACAATGAAACTATAACTCCAGTTTATTTGCTGCATCTACTCGTACATCGCCATAAATATTAACATGAGTGTGTGTGTGTGTGTGTGTGTGTGTGTGTGTGTGTGTGTGTGTGTGTGTGTGTGTGTGTGTGTGTGCGTGTGCGTGTGCGTGTG
>NW_017259302.1:124009-129522 GCF_001594045.1 Atta colombica
TATATATATATATATATGTATTTCGTGTTCAATAATAATCATTTTCATCATTTTCATCAAGAAGTGAGATGTATATATATATATATATACATATTTCACTTCTTGCAATAGTAGAGAAAACTTACGAATTAAAAATTTTGAAAGACAATCAAGGAAATGATGAGGATGATTATTATTGAACGACAATAGATGCATAGTTAATTATTCTCGCATGAATCGACTTAACCCTGGTTTTGATCAAATTTTAATCCTGATTAATCCATTATGTGCTTCGATGCTCACGATTGCACGTGTTAAGCTACTGTTTCGGACTGTAGTTCCGCAATTGTAATTAGTGTTTTCGTTATACCACTCGTTTCTGGCGATATCGTCGATTTCCCAAGAGTGTGCGCAGAAAACAAATTAGCTGGAAAACGCGAAAGATCGTGACCAATACTGACTGCATATAATAATTAATACAAGACTGACAAAAAATATGATATTTTATCATTATGTACTGATAAAACATCTGTGATTTGAACGCAATAATAATGTGTCAATATGCGTGTATGTTTTCAAATTAACTCACAAGATCGCGTATTTTATATTTCCTGCTTAGCATAATAACCGGAAACATTTTGATCATATTAATAACGATAATTTATAATAACAATACTAGCAGTAACAATATTAATAATAATATTACATTCGCGGCACTTTTCTGACGATACAATTCTGAAATTTGCTGCAGTTCTTCATTATTTAAATTTTCAATATAACAAATACACAGATACGTAATATTGCTTTATAATTTCTGCATTATTGTTTCACAACATTAAATTGCGTTTCATTGATTGTGATAATATTGATATAAGCACAAATCGATTTATTTGTTTTGCGTATTTTCGACTAAATTTTCGACTAGTAATACTTTTCGTTGCACAAGAATATATATTGCACTTGCATTGCAATTATCTTGTATTTCGTTAATTATTAGTAAATAAATTATTTAAAAAGAAAATTATTTTAAAAAAAACTATAAAATTATATTTTTAGTCAATATTTATTCCTTTTATATTTAATTAAATTTTGAAAAACCTATAACCAAAAAATAAAGTTCAAAGGAAAATAAATCTCGTACATCAAGCATTTCATAGTGTTATTACTTTCTCTTTTATCTCGTACGTAAAGCAAGTTTATCCCTGTATGTATGTCGCATTAAATCTGCTTAACTTTCATCCGTAATACTTTTATGTAACGAGCATTTTGTATGTACTAATGTAGACTCATGTTTCCTGATTCAAATGGTGATGAATTGAAAACTAGAATTTCAATGATATTTGATCTTACTAGAGATTTTGCGATGAATTTTTCGATGACGAATTTTTTAAAAGTTGATGAAGTTCATTGAAATTATGTTACGAAGCAAAGAGTTTTAGTACAACGATTAGGAGATATTTCTCGTAAAATTGCCGTTAGCGCGTGTGCGTTTCAAAATATTGTATGCGTTACAAAATACACATAAAATAAGAGAGCAAAAACGTGGCATGGCAGACAGCGCATTGGTCTATCATACCAGGTCCCAAGTTCGATCCCAGTAGGAACCAAAATATTTACGTTCGTGTCCCCTCCCGAAAAAGATCGACAACCTTCCAAAAGTGTCCTTGCCTACAAAAACATCTCTAGAAAATCTATCTACAGAAACATCTCCGCTATTTAGAACCAACATTAAAAACTGTAGGTCCTATATACTCACGGCATTGAATAATTAGCATATAAGAGAAGTGTAATACAGAGGCCTAATGTAAGAAGAGGAAGAAGAAGAAAGTAAAATCATCACAATATCGAGAAATAGAGAGGTAGAAAGAGAGGGAAAAAGAAAGAAAGAGGGAAGGAGGAAGGGAGGGAGGGAGGGAGGGGGGAAGAGGGAGAGAGAGAAGGGGAGAGAGAGCGAATTGTGATTAAAAAATAAGGACATTTATCGGATCATCATGAATTACGATGAGGATTTGAATTATTTGCACGGCCATCCGTGAAATTGCGTAGAGAAGAAATTCAAATCTGTATACACACAGAAACGTTCGATTTTATAATCTGAGATCGAAATAAAATGATTATAGCGAAAATGTTCTGCCAGATATATAGAATAAAAGTATACTTTTTTCTCTTTTACCTCCTCCACGCGCGCACGCACGCACAAATGATCTTTGTAAATACCTGATGGCACAAATAAACTGAGATCGTTTGTCTCAATCATAAGCACTGCGCTAAGTGGGCGATGAAAAGTTACGCTTGGAATTTCATGAAAACTTCACTAACGAGTAACTACAGAATTGTAAAAGCTCGCACAACCGATTGGACAAGCGATCGCGCCGGACGAAACAAAAGCATAACAAGACTGATCGTGTAATAGAAATAAAAATTGGAAAATTTAAACAAAAATTTAAACAAAAAGGAGTTTACGAATATTATACACGCTTGTTGGCAAAATTGACGACAACATGATCTAACAGGAAAGTTTGACTCTCATCAAAATTTTTATTCGTTTCATGCGAATAATATATAATACATCGCATGTCCAGGATGTCACTCTATAGCTGCGCACAGTATAAGAACATTTTGAACTATTGGGTGACTGTTAGTCCAAGATTTTGTGTAAATTCAATTTTTAAGAAATTTCAACAATTTATCAAGTGCATTAATCTTATTTAATTCTATGTCACATAATTTTTCAACTGTATGCTTTTCTATGTTCGAGGAATAATATTTTCAGAGCAAAAGTATTAGAATACAGTCGCGGTACTGTAATTATTATACGTGGCTGACACACTTTAAAGTCATGTAATTTAACAATCTACTGCGCTTGTCCTCGATTTTTTTAATCACGAGCAGAGAAACACAGAGAATACGTGTTGAACTGTAACTAGTTCGTAGGTGCTTATAAAGTTCCGAATAATACTATCGTAAAGGGAAGTACGTTATAAAAGAGCATATGTTATAATATCGAAGCTTTCAGTTTTTATATTCGGGAAAATTCATTGTTTGTTTTCGATTCTTTTCATCCTTTTATCTTTAACATTCTAAATACTATTTTATTCTTGCAACGTCATTTCATCATTGATATACACAACATATGAAGAGTCTATTTATATTTAACTCCATTTATATTTAATTAATTTATACACAAACAATTTATATTTAATTAATGATACCGTTAATCATAATACTTCTCCTCAATTTGATCTTTGATTTAAAAAGTATAAGTTTAAGGCGGAGTATGTAAAATAATTTTGTCCGTTTCAACTTTGATGCGATTAAAGTCTAATAAATCATCACGTTCCTGAAACGAACTTTTTCATTCTTCATCAAGAAGATTCTTCTTCTTTTTTTTATTGAATCCATTCCACATACAAAATAATTTATAAATAAATTTTTATATTTTATGTAAATAAATTTTATCATATTTTAACAATTAAAAATAAAATACATAAATGGCAATAGAATTAACAATTCAAAATATCCTATCAAATCCTAGACTCAAAGGAGGCTTTGTTGAGTAATTTATTATTGTAATTTATTATACTTGATTATGAATTGTTTCTGTATATAATATCCAGCGTTTTGACTCAATTATTATTTTGTTTTTAAAAAGTAGAAGAGAATAAAGGAATTACTAACACTTAAAGGATAAATTAAATGAAATTGATAATTTTTATTTATCAATTGTATATAAGAAGTCTTTATTTGAAGAAAATACTTCACTTATTTAACCTTAACTACAATAATTAACATTCAAATATTGTCAATATAATTATAACTTTTAAACAAAAATAAAAAAAAAAAGCAAAGCCCTTACAATTCAGAATTGCGCGCAAGAAAAATGAGGTTTTATTTTTTGTTTAAAATTATAATTTATATTATTAAAGAGATCCTAAAGAGAGACATTTCTTCATTACTAGTCTATGGACTACTACTATTTCGTAAATACAAATTGCACAGCTTTTATGAAGCTATATGAAGCAAATGTGACAGTTTTCTCTAGAGTGATATTAGACTAAAAATGGTAAAGAAGAATTTCGAAATCAATTTCAAAATTTTTTGTTGTTCTCATAGAAACCCCATTTCACAGACATATTAATACGTATACTCGTATTTTAATCCTGGAAAATGATTTTCGAATCAATAAAAGAGAAAAAAAGTAATTCATAAACAAAAATTATATGATTTAATCGGTAACACAGACAATTTTAGAATCCTCTTAATGAATATTCATTATTGTAATTTAAAGCTTATTTAGCTATAAAAGCTATAAAAATTATAGTAAGCTTTTATAAGATTAAAGACTTGTATTGATAAATAATTGTAAACTTTATTTAACCTTTCCTTTAAGTATTCGCTTTAAGTATCTCATACACTATCTCTTGCATCAAAAAATATCGAAAACATATAATAATATCATAAACATATAATATTTATCTTAAACAGCATAATAATACGTTTTACAATCACGTATTATAGTGTGATACTGAGTACATATAAGATTATTGTTGGATACAAGAAATGAAAAGTTATCATTACTCTAATATATTGTAATAGTATTATTTGCATTTATCCCGTATTCGCAATTTTCTCCTAACTGTTCCTTTATTATTTATTTTAAAAAATTGCATTATAGTTAATAGTTTTAATGTGTAAGAAAATAATCAAGTATAAATGTTTTGTAATAAATATTTCGATAACTGAGTATATTATTGCAATTTTACGTGATTTCATAAAAATACATTGAAATACAAACATATGAGTCTATGTTATTCGACAATTGTAAAACCAGATTTATATGTCGAATGTGAAACGAATCTGTGTAAATAAATTTCTAGAAGAAACGATTTTTGAAAAGTCCGCTCCTCGATAACGATGCTTTCATAGAATCGAGCTTGGTCGAGAGATGAATGTATCAAACCGTATAGAATTTCCATTCGTTGGTCGAAAGCAGGGAGCACTGACATCCTATACATAGAAGGAAGGTATGGGTAGAGTGGAATGTTAGATAGAAATGAAGGTATGGAAGGAATTCGATAGAGAGAGAATACCTCGACACACGCATACATACATCCTCGATATTACCTGAAAAAAAAATGAGTATCCATTTGCAAATGTGTTAGAATCTCAGAATTATAAATTTATTTGCATTATTAATAAACAATTCAATAACAGAAATTAATATTGTCATTGCATATTATTTATTAGTAAATTTTATTGCAATTTACTTAATCGATAAAAGTACGAAGAAAAGAGTGTTAACGATGTGTGTGGCAATATATTATAATTTTATAATAATTCACAGGTGCAACTTTTTACAACAGTAATAATCAGAAACATAAATTCTTTTTAATTTCTTATTGTCTAGCTTGCGATTTGAAGCAAAAGATATATTTTCGTAAATATCAAAGTTTTTCATGTATCTGAAATCAATTCACTATAATAATCCAATTTTATTATATATATATATATATATATATATATATATATAAATA
>NW_017259302.1:129622-137139 GCF_001594045.1 Atta colombica
TTTAAAAAAAGCTTTCTGTTTGTATTTAAAATAATCATTCAAGACATGAAATTGTTTTTTGAAATTGTGCTTTACACATCATTTCTGCATATGGATTTTTTTGCAAATAATCACTCATTAAAGAAAGCAAATGAAAAAAAGATATAATCAAATGATATCCTAAAATAAGATACATTTATGGATTTACTGCGTCTATTGTCATTGTATGTGCCATCGTTTAATTAATATAGTATAGTTATTTACATTTTAACAGATGAACAAATTACAATCAATGCACAAAATATAATATAATTGTTCTAATTTTAATGTCATTTATTTATATACAATTTAAAGTAATAATATTTTTGTCTTTGAGTTATAGACAAAAAATCAATTTGTTCTCTAAATATATTTTTTTTCTATTTAGAAAAGAATTATTATTCTGTACAGTAACACTCAATAAAAATCTTATTCGTAATTAAGTATTCAATTGCAATTAATATCTAGGTTTACAAAGATATATATGTATATCATGTATTATCATATATTATCAATAATAGCTATTATTGATTTATTGAAGACATTATTATCTGATTTATTTACGTTATTTTTAAATAACTTTTCTTCCATTTTTCACTGTAAAAGTAAGATAACTTTACATCTTTTTATCAAGCAATAACTCAAAAACTAAAAAGAACTTATATGTCCATTTTGCCAATTTATCCAAAATAAGGAATATAACATTCGCTATTCAATATTTGTGATTAATCGAATAACAATATTGTCAAATGACGCTAGTGAGTTTCATAGTTGTGACAAAAACGTCAAGATTACAAACCAGACACGGAAAATGGAGTGAAAAGTACACAGGACTCGTAACGAAGTTTTCAAAGACAACATCAGATCTAATATCTAACAAGTTTATTCCACTTAGTTGCCTCAAAAACTGCAAGTGGAGATCTCTATCTTCCACCATCGTCGTCATCAACTCGCCGCAATCTCTTCAGTCCTAAGCCGAGCTTATATTCTCCAACATTCTAGATACTATAAAGAAAGTTTTTGCCGCGCGAACACACATCCAAACAAATACAAAATTCGCATAAAGACTTTGAATCTAACTACAAAAGCGAGACTACAAATGTTAAAATGGATTTTACTATTTACACTTTGATTAGAATTTGTGATTAGCAAATCATGATTACTTGCTTAATATAAAGTATAAAATAATAAATGTGTAAATTGAAAAAATTCGCTTTTAACATTAGCACAAATAGAAGTATTTCTAATTTTTAAATGTTACCTCGGCTTCTGGTGACTGCACTATCAAGGACGTCCGTGGTGGTTTCTCCGGTGGTATCTTCTTTAGCGTACCAGTAAAGGAGCTAGCAGGTAGACTGGCACTCGTCGTTGAAGCATTCTCGTGGCTCTCGATCTGGCACTGAAGTCGGTGAAACTGGGAAAACGAAGTACGCGACACGTCGGCACGATCGAATTGCGGAAGGCATGGTAACGGCATTTGCGACATGTTTGGAATCTGAATGGAATTCGAATCGGAAATGTCATGTTGTACGCGAGACGTCAGTTTCTCGCATACGGACGATTGGCAGGCTTGAAGAGTGGTGTTCTGTGAGTACGTAGTTAGAAGCGTCTGATGAAGACCATGTGCTGATTGATGAGCTGAGCAAGATTTATCTGATGATTGTTCTTGATTGTTTGAAAGAGGATTTGTTTGAACCTGATGGATATCGCTTGTCAACGGAAGTTGCACAAAATCGTTAGGCATTTTATGAACTTTATCATTCAATTGACTTTGGTTCTGTAAACTTTGAAATCGAGCTTGGAGATCGCTCTGTTGATGCTGAAATTGCGCCACTTTGTCCAAAATCTGATTTTGATTCTGAAGACATTGCAACTTAGCTTGAAGATCGCTCTGCTGACGCTCAAACTGACTTAGCTTTTCAGAGATTAAATCGAGACTCTGTTGATTCTGTAATTGTTGTTGTTGAGCGTGAAGAGAGTCTGTTTTCTCACTCTGATTCTCTAATGTATTCTGTAAGCTTTCCATTTGGCTCTTACTATGAGTGAGCAAGTTAGATGAGGTATTATGACTTTTACGGTGACTATGAATTATATGATCTATTTGATCAATTGGTTTGCTGGTAGTCGACTCGCCAAAATCAGTTACCACAGTTAACATGGCCTTTGTGTCCAATTTTGCTTCGCTGAGAGCTGGGTATTGGTGGCAAAGATTCGGACTAGCTCTCTGTGATGAAGCAGTATTGATTACCGAGCCAAGATTTACTACGGAACCTGTAATAGGTTGCTCGTCGAAATCTTTTCTCGAGAGTTCCATATGTTTTGTCAGATCGGCGCTAACATGTCTTAGATGTCGACGTTGCTCCATTATAGTGCTTTGACTAATATTAGGAAGAGGTTGAAAGGCCGATTGAGACATTCTAGATTCTTTGCGATCATCCGGAGGATGAATTGATCTGATATCCCTTCTTTCCTCTGACGGATTACGAGAACGAGGACTTGTCGTAAATATTGGACCTTGTATTATGTTTCTTTCATGTTCTTGCCGTTGACGTTGCTCTGCCCAGATTGCTAACTCTTGTCTAGTTTTCTCAAAGTTTTGGCTAACAAAAGAAGGACTTTTTTGCCCAGCACGATCAACAGACGTTTCACGAATTGGCATGAACGGCATAGGTGATCTCCTTACATCCTCCATTCTTTTGCCTTCCAAATTCATAGGTGATCTTCGGTGTTCCTCAAAATAATCCGAGCGTCTATTCTCTGGAGGGATGACATTTCTTTGATTCGGACTCACATTGCCCCATTCGGATTTTCTATCGGTTCCTATGCTCTTCCTGTTTTCTTGTCTTGAATCAAATGCCATTGGTGATACACGCAGACTCGCATCCAGTCTTCTTTGTTCAGCGGGGAACATTTGATTAGTCTCGATTCTCTTTGCATCTACTACAGTCGTAGTTTTCCTTCCCGACATAATCTCTTGATTACCATCACCAGGAAATGTAAAAGTTATCGTATCGTTACGTCTTTGAAAGCTAGTAGTCACATCGACAGATACAGATTTCCTATGTTCCGATCTGGAGACGTATAAACCACACTCGGTGGCAATTGTATCGACTAGTTTCTCTCTGCCTGGCTGATCACCATTAGTATCCACATATAAACCGTCCTGTCTTGTCCTAGGATTTTGATTAATCGTGGTTAAGTATCTTCTATCCGAACCATCTGGACCAGTTGATGTGCCCGTCACAATAATGGCGCCATCGCTACGATGAATCGATTCCTGTTGAGCAGTCGGGTTTGACTCATATTTTGCTTTTTGTAATGCCGGTACGTCAACGCTAGCAGACTTTCTATGTCCAGGATCATGAGTGGTGATTTTGGAATTGCCACGAGGCGGCACCATCGGTTTCGGTCCTCGGCAAGGTCGCTCTGTCGTCTGGATAGCGATTCCATGGGTCACGTTTTGGGCGATTGGCTGAATGATTGGTTGCGTCTGATATTGACCGATTTCTTGCGAAAATCTCTGTGGATTCGGCGATTGTTGACCGGAATATTGCTGAGCCGGATAGATACTGGAATGTGGATTGTACGGTACAGCATTCATGACCGTTTGCGGATATTGACTATAAGGATATTGTGGCTGAGTACCGAATTGAGCATAACCAGGTGGCTGTGACACTACACCCGAATAATAAGGTGGCTGCGGACTAGCAGATTGCGAAGGTATCTGTGAACTATGTTGAACCGTTACGTATTGACCCTGTCCAGTGAACATCGGATTGGTTGTACCACTCTGACTATAAAGATTCGGATCACGATAAGTGACATCTCTTGTCACGTAACCAGCTCTATCGGAATATTGCGTTTGCGGATAGATTTGCGACCTGGCCTCAAATTGCCCTCGTATCTGCGAATATTGATTTTGATCATAATCAGGTGCAAATTGTGGTTGCACTTGTACTGGTACCGTCTGAGTGCTAGTTTGAGACACATGCTGAGTTCTATCTGCGTTGCTTTTGTCTTGAGCATATAGCGGGGGCGGCAATTGACCCGTTGAAGGATGTTTATCTTCCGGTAATCCTACGGATTGTCTTCTTCCTGACGGATACTGTGCTATCGGATGCGCAAGTTGATGTTGTTGCTGCTGTTGCTGTTGTGAAACCGACTGTAGCTGTTGATCCTGAACTTGCCCAGTAACTGAAGTATGTTGTGTTCTTTCTTGGGTAAATCTCTCGTAATCCATCGTTCGATTCTCGAAACCGTTAGATAAATCCTGCTTTATGGTGTCAGCAAGTGGCTCGGCACGACCATTCTGGCAAGTTGTCTGTTGACTGTCCATTTGTCCAGCTTGGCTCTGTCCTTGAGCGTCATTCAATCCACCTGACCCGGACTGCGACATGCTGGTGGCTCCCACCGACGGTCGTCCGCCGATGTAGCCGAGGATTCGCCCCAATCCGCACACTGTGACGATTTAGTGAATGCCGTTGCTGAAAAGATCTAAACGCTAGTTTGAACGCTGTCACTGCAATTTTTATGCCTTTTTACTTGCGCTAATTCGATTTGAGGCAGTAAACAATATTTCCAATTTTTTGGAAAATTTTTTTTTACAAATTTTAAATTTTTGTTGTTTACCTTATTTTTCAGGATATCAGTATTATAGAATTATTCGTCTATCGCTTGCAAAAGAAACGAGGTAATTATTAATTAATTCTTTAAGAATTATGTATTCTGGTTTATTTTTGTTCCATAAAATAATGATTTAGAGGTAATTAATATATTTATGTACATATATATATATATATACACACACACACACACACACACACACACACACACACACACACACACACACACACACACACACACACACACACACACACACACACACATATATATATATATGATGTTATATAATAAATAGGCTAATAAGAAATAATCGAGGAGAGAGAAAATCGCCAAATCTATTAATATGTTTGCTATAATTGTTAATTCGCTCGTTTTGCCTTTCTACGACAAAACGAGATTGCAGTGGTAAGACATTTCTCTTTCTTGTTTTTTTATGTACTCTTTCGTAAATACTTGTTGCTTCGAACAGTGTCGTTACATACGAGTTATCTTCTTTCTTTCAATTTCACTTTGTTCGTTATAAGAGTACTTTTCAGGATAGCAGTCTAAAATGGCTCGTTCTTCCAACAGTGACGATCTTCATCTCGACTTAAGACACATAAACGTACAGTTTTATCTATTTGTGCGATATATTTCTAATATTTTTTTAAACATAGATTTTTGATTACTTCGATATTAATTGAGAATACTGTAGCTATATGTAAATTTTTCCAAACGTTATATACGACGATTATTTGGCTTTGATCTTTCCTCCATACTCTTCTATATATATACTCTATATATATCTTTTGATTGAGTTGTCTTGATTTTCTTTCAAACTTTCTAGAAGTAAATTTCTTGTTTTTGTTCTTGTTGATCTAGATCACAATTAGTCGTTAACTCAATAAGGAAGAGGAAAATGTCCCGACCCTATCAACTTTATGAAAATATCGTTTCATTAATGTGCCCGTTGTCACTAATAATAAAGTTTGCATGTCTGTCCAGTTTTCGCATATTTTTGCACCAACTTTGCTTCCATCCAACTTATCTGAAAATATATAATTTTAAAATGCATCGGAGACCTTTCAATGCATCCTTGTCGTGGATTTTTGCCCTCAGTAACTAATATAAAAGATAGAAATTCTCTTATTTTAAACTGTATTATATTATTAGTCATTTTCACGTAAAAAGGAGAGTAATACTTTTCTTTACCATTTAACATTTAAAAAAGCTTATTAATTAAAATTTTCCGAATTCTAATTTAGAATACAAATTTATTAAAAAATATGTCATTGTGTATGTGTTTAACTATTAACCAAAAATTTATAATTTATTTGAGTTATTATTTATAATTCATCATTAATAACTATTACACAATTAATCGAGATTTTAACTCAAAATCTAAACTCAAAATTTTTTTAATGATGACACAGGTTTAATTACGCCAATATTCTATTCTATGATTTATTTTATTCCAAAAAAAACAGAAAATTGTTTCCTCGATTTCCCAAGCGTCTCGTGATCATCGTATTTTCTATGAACAAAGCCATCTTTCACTGCCAGAAAGTTAGTTCTCAGGAAATAGCGGCGATGAAAAGTTCTCATCGGCTTGCAACTAACCGATAAAATATTAGTAACAGTAAAGTGCTGAAAATTCCTTTACCCTCAGCTTATATTGAATAATCAATAATGTTGTACATACAACTTGTGCTTTACATTTAATACTAGAATTATTTTTTAGAAGTAAAGTAATGAAGTAATCTTTCGTTTATATTTCGCATATTTTTGATTGACACTTAAAAATTCAATTAAAAATTAGAGCAATGCTGCTTAACTGCCTTTTTCTTCTTTAAAAAGTAATTTCAAAAGATATACAAAATAATTGGCATGTACAAAAATAAGTTTTTTCGAACTTACTTACTATCTTTTAATTGAAACCCAAGAAATGAATAATATTAGATTTTCAAAAGAAATTATAAAATATATAAATTATACTTTATTCTTTAAATAATTAGTGCACGCCCCACACACCACACACACACACACACACACACACACACACACATAAATTCTTTTATGTAAACACCATAATACTTTCTTTATACAAACAATAATTGTTTTCTCTTGACAGTCAAAATTAATATGGTTATCATTAAGTAATAACATTTTTGTTTTGTTCTATTTTGATTAAATATTAATTTAGCATTCTTTTCCATTCTCTTTCTTGTTATTGAGTAACATTTTAAATATAATTACATGTTTACATTTTATTTTATATTGCAAATTTATATATGACTTTTTCTTTGTACACTTATATGTACTCCAGAAAAAATAAATACAATTATCCTAGACATGACTAATACTAAAAGAAAGCACAGCTTATAAGAATCTAGAAAATAATATCGTACTTTATAATTTGTTATTATATGTAGAATTATGTTTTTCTCGCTCTTTTTTGTATCATATTTCCGCCATGTTCTACTTTTTCTTCTGCAAATACACAAGCACGTATTATGTACATCAGTACATCAGTACATCTTTATATTTGCTCACATTCATTACGCTACTACATCAAAATTTAAGTTTGTGAGGTAGAATTGCAATATATCCATATTTATACGTTTATATTCTCTCGAAATACACTTGTATACCATAGATCTTTAATATTTCTACTATTCTATATATAGAGCCATTTATGCTTACGTGAAAAATCGAACGCATGTGAACTGAATTATTCTCGTTGGCACGCATATAAAAGTTTAAATGTTACTATCTACTTCTTGTGACTAGTATATATAAAAATAAGTAATGCTTTTGTATTATTTCTCAGAGGTATTCTCACTAAAAAAAAAAATTAATTATGTTTTGTATTAATATATAAATACTAATAAATGATA
>NW_017259302.1:137239-140510 GCF_001594045.1 Atta colombica
ATTGCATAAATTAATTGCATAAATTAATATATGAATTATATATATAAAAAATAAAATAGTAATTTTTAATGAATCAAAAATGCAAAGAAACAAACTTTACAAGTTAGATGATTCAAATAATGTTCATCTAATGTTGATAATATTTGTCACACAATGTCGAACTATTATAGAAACATCATTTTTATTGAGTTTAGTTTTATTGAGTCGTCAGTCTAGTAATCATTCTTTACCTCGAATTATAACATTAAACGTAGACGCATTGTCAGAAAATATATATTGTCACACAAATCGTTTCATGTAAAACGCTTCATGTAAAATATACATAAGACTTTATCATTTATATTGTCAATTTACTCGTTCATACGAACTATAATATATACGAAATAAGATAACAGCGTATTTTCTGTCGCAGTTAATACGAATTATTATTTCAATTATTGCATTTAGTTAGTATTATATAAAATTATATGTAAAGAAAGTTTATTTCATAAAATTATTTTATTATTTATTTTGTAAGCTAATTTAATAAATTGTTATATATTTTATACATCAGTCGTACCGACTGTTAAAATATTATAAAATTATATAATTTTTATTTTTTTGTTTTTTGACGCAGAATCTATATTTTCAATTTCTGTTTGATTACATTTCCTTTTTGTAACAAAATACAAATTCAATTTAACATAACTCGGAATTAAGCACTGAACAAAGAATATTTATTTTATTCTATTCACAAAAAAATGTTATAAATAAAATCTAATTTAACTTTATTATACGCAAAAACGTATGAATTGAAAACTTTTCACATGCTTGTTACGCATCACTGTCTGGTACATCATATATATTTCAATATCCGTAAATAATTCAAATTCAACATTGCTATAAAAAAAATTTCATAATTCTATGTATTAATGAGAGTTCGAAAATATATGCAAGAACTGCAAAACCTATGGATCTTCCATCCCGATGGAATGGAAGGTTGGTATTGTATGACGTTAAATCACATTCACTGATTTCAAATCAACCTAAGATTAAAACTCTAAAACTAACTTTACATCCAAATCAAATTACCAAATCAAATCGAATATTGATATATTCAGAGAAACACAAACAATTGACGGACTCACAATTATCTGTTCCAAACTTAATAAATCTTTCTTCAATCTTAATAAATCTTTAAATTTAATCTAATAATACATTGATATATCTGATATAATTTAGATTTAAAAATTAAAAATGTATGTAATTTAATAATACATTTAATAATACTGTAATAAATAACACTGGTCGGCATCATTTTGGCTTTAAAGTAAATAAAATTGTTTCTGTAGATTTTGATGCGCTAATTACGAATCTGATTTCAAAAATATTGTCAAATCTTTGAAATATTCTAATCTAAAGATACAAAAAAATTAGGTTTTTGGCCATTTTTAATGACCTAGAAAATCTAACAATTTTTCTCAGCATCCACGTGGATATCCACGTGGATAGCACATTAAAATGTTATTCTTATGCGTATTCTATATCTTTAAATTGAATTTTTTTTGAAAGAATAGAGAAAGTATAAGGATCCCTAAATACAATATCTCAAAGAGCATAATTTAAAAATTATTTAAAGTTTATGCATTAAAAATGTGTTTATTACAATTCTAAAATCTGAAGAATAATCTAAGATTTTTTTCTATTATTCATAACTGGTAAAAAGAATTTTAGATGTTTCCCATATTTTTATAGGCTTGATAAAATTGTAATAAACAAATTTTTAAAGCATAATCTTTAAATGAATCTTTTTTCAAATTTAAATTCTTTGATATTTAGTAGTCGTATTTTCTCTACACATATAAATATACTTTCTTACGTAGAAAAACAAAAAAATTCAATTTGCTCTATCTTAGCGAGAAAAAGTTAGATCAAATACTCGTTGGAAAGGATAAGAATAACAATTAATGTAACATTTGCGTGAATGCAAAAAATTGTTAAATTTTCTTCTTCGTTAAAAATGGCCAAAAATCTCTTTTTTTTCTTTGTATCTTTATGTCAGAATATCTCAAAAACTTGACGTGGTACAACATTTTCGAGGTTAGATTTGTAATCAGTGCATCACCAATCCACTAGAAACAACTGTGTTTACTTAGAGACCAAAAAAATTAAGATTGCATTTTTGTTGATCATTAATTAAACACGTATCATTTACATTGAGATAAGTAAAAATTAATCTCTATAAATAAATATACATATATTGCATACTAATTCTTTTTATATACTATTTTTGTACATTAATATAAATAAAAAACATACTATTCTGTAGGCGTCGATTAAATGTTTTGTATATTTTAATCTATTTTACATTCTCTTCTTACGTTTGAGCAAGTTTTGTAATATTGTTAACAAAAGCAATAATTTGCTAAGACAGCTAAGAAATTAATTTATGCAACTCAGAAATAGCTGAATTTAAAAAAAAAAATATTGAATAGAAACAAAATACGAAAAAGCATCAAGCAATAATTTAAAAACTTTTGAAGCTTGTGCTTGATATTCTCGCCTGTTGGCATTTTCTCTCACAGCTATTTTCCCTTCTGCTTGCATCGATTAATTTCAAGTTTTCGTCAGTCTAGATCTCTAACCTAAATACGAAAGTTTATATCCTTGTATAAAGTCAACCACGTTCTCAGACTTCCAGCAGGCTTTATTTCGCCCAAGTTAATTGAATTCTCGAAACGATGCGATTGGCGAGCGACTAAACCAATTCGCCAATTATCGTATTATATTCAGCAGCGAAGAATCGATTTGGTTTGAACTGAAAATCGTTTATGTAGACATGATCCGAACAATGTTAATTTTTATACGAGATGTGAAAAAGTATCGACAAATAGTCGGTTGAATGGATCATTGACGTCTATTTGACATTCACGAGCGAGCCAAAACCAAATTCTTCTATCTACTTCTAAATATAATCTCGACCTAGTCGCGAAAAGATATATTTAGAGAGTAGTTACCGGGCGATAGAGCCAGACAGAGTCAGAAGTAATGTCTGTACATCATCTCACATATACAAAACATATTTCACTTTTAAAACAACGAACGCGATGGTGAAGTATTCAGGAATAAAAAGTTTTTTGGACTATTTCAAACTTAAACCCATTAATTACAATGCCGTTTCTAAATTTGTATAAAAATTGATGTTTCGTAGTAAATCTTTTTCAAGAAGCATAACTTTTCAAGAAGCTTTCTTTCCTCTCTGTGCCTGCATATATATATATATATATATATT
>NW_017259302.1:140610-146180 GCF_001594045.1 Atta colombica
AAGAGAACAATTTATGTGCGAAATAAGCGAAGCATTTATTTTGCGATGTAAAAGCGCATACCATACCCTCCATCTTTAATATGTATTTTTCTTTTCTTTTAGATAACCCTAGTTAACCCAAGATTTTCTAATTTCCATATTTATCAAAGGCGTCAAAAGTTTTCTGCACTAACTTGGTTCCAAACTCGGAAACTCGCTCCCTCTGGGCGAACGGAAGCTCAGCCGCTGGAACTGTCTTGTTCCGCTGTCACTATGGAAAATTAAGGAGGATGGATGGTAGCATTATTTCTCCAACCTGCTGTCACTGTTTAATTATAATCTGACAATAGATTATATGCGTTCCTATGTGTGTTAAATTAAGATATGGTTTTGCGTTTTATTATTTAATGTATCTGAATAGACACAACCATATTACAGTAAAACTTGTCAGAGTTATTAAAATGATATCATTCATGTTATTTGTAGAAACAGCTAATTCTAACCCGATTCTAAGAAAAAAATGTGAAATAATAATAATTTAATTATTTTTAATTATTTTTAATAAATAAATAAAATATTTTTAAAACAAAACAAATTTTTTTGTTAAATACATGTTAGATGCAGATAAAATCAAAACTATAAAAAATTTCATTGTTAAAAATCATCTTCAGATATATGTATATAATACATTACAAGTCTATCAAATAAAAAGTAATATTTTCTATTCTTAAGTCTTTGCCAACAATTGTGTATATTATTATACGAGTTGACGCAAAAATTTCACCAAAAGCACTACTGAGAGGATTCTAGAACTTGGAAAAATTACCGTTCTGATGCTAAGCACTCCCAGAGGGCGATAATATATGAAGTGTGCGCATGGAGACTGTAAAACCCTTCGTCGAGCAAAGGATGCTCTTTTACTGGTGAAAGCGTAAAAAAAAAAATAGTAAAGCGAAAATAATGTTAATTTTATATAAAAAACAAAATTGTATCTTTAGAATAGATTAATATTTTTTATAATTTTCTAAGAAACGCCTCTCCTTTATAATAAAAACTATTAAAATAAAAAAGAAAAGCTAAAAGAACTTATTCCGTGTCGCATAAAAATAAAACGCTAATTAAAACTTCAAATGCAAGTTCCATGACGAAAGCGTAATAAATATTGTAAAAAATACAGTATTATTTTATTCTTTGGTAGAGAATTATTATCAAAGTACCTTGTAATTTAACAATTTTTTAAATTTAATTCATTGTACGTTTAATCGACTTGCAGTTAATTGCAATCAGTTTTTTATATCAACAAAAAGAATGCAATGAAAAATCCATCAAGAAGACTACAACATTCAAAAATGTCACTTTGATTTTGATGATGAACATGTTGTCACTTAATATGAAACGAACAGTGATATTTCATTTCGTAGCGTACGAACAGTCGATATTTGTATTTTCCGCAACTTTTAATTAATGTCAGTCTGTACAGTGAACAAACTGATTCAAGAGTGATCGATTCATTACGGCAACGAATCACAGGATCTTGTACACAAGAGCCTATTGACGTGGTATTACTATTGTATTATTATTACTATTGTACATAATTATCCAGTAATCAAAGAATAATTTTATCAAGATTTGGGTTGCAAAGTAGCAATGTCCAAGTTTTGTAAATTTAAAAAGTAGAATGCTAATATACATATATATTGATACATAAAATGAACAATTATATCTGTAATTGAATTTATTAATATAAAATTTTTAGATATATGAAAAAAATAGATCGTATTAAAGACAATTATTGATGTATTTTTTACTATTAATTGTTATAAATTACTATGTCCGGAATTAAAACTTAAAAATTAGATTTACAATAAGAAATATATTCCACTTTCTTCGTTTTTGTCCGACATAGAAAAATGTCCCCGTATGGATATGCTCTCCATGACGGCGGATCAAAATATAATTACGAACAAGAATGGGAACTATTTCTGAATCGTCGTAACACCGGCTTAAATCCGTCGAGTTGGTACCGAGATACGTGAGCTGTGTCTCAAGCAGACGTGTTCTGTGAGACAACCGCCGAATAAAATATAACCCGCTACACTTCTCTAGCTGAGTTTTCTCCGTCACGAACACGTATGCACACATATAACGTCTGTCTAATTTATCTTTCTATACATCTTGTTGTGGATTACATCGCATAATTACACCATGAAAAAGAGAATAAACCGATATTATCTGTAGTAGTAGTAGTAATTTTATAGAATTGTATATTTAAATCCTGATTACGATCTAATCTAATAAATATATACTAGTTCGTGATACAATTTCAAAAAATTAGAATCGCTCGCAATAGAAGAACAATGTCTGTAGGCTCGAAAAACATTGCCTAAAATCTATTCTATATTTTTTTTCAGAAACAAATAATATTCAAATAATCATACATAATGTAATATAATTAATTATATATTCAAAAAATTTAATGTTGATAGATAATTTTAATCTTTTTTTAACACTACAATAATTACAAAATTCAAAAGTAATATAGTTTTCAATATCTTCCAATTCTGCCACATACACAGTAGTATATGTATATACAGTAGCTTTCATTGCTTTTACGAATAATATTATTTAAATTTTTAATTTTCTTTTTAATGAATTATGACATTTGCAATGTTAAATACGCTCTCTTAGTTCATTCATTTTAAAAGAGGAATGTGTGTGTGTGTGTGTGTGTGTGTGTGTGTGTGTGTGTGTGTGTGTGTGTGTGTGTGTGTGTGTGTATTTATACACAAGGTAGGCCAGTTTAATGTTCCAACAACTTTTTAATTTTTGATTTTAGAAAAAATGTTTTAGATAAAATAGAACGATTTCGAAGGGGATGTATTTTGGTCATATCCTTTTTCTTCTATGGAAGTATCAAAAAGATATACTTTTCTAAATGGTATTTTTTAAATACCATTTAAATATAGTATGATTTCTTTTTACACAGTATGCTTCCTTTAATTATTTTGCACATAAAGGTGTTAAGATAAAGATATCAAAAAACTAATAGTTTTTTGTTGAACGACATAAGTTTTAATTCTGGCACATTTTAATATAAAATGTAAAATATCTTATAAGCTATTGATTTCTTTATATTTATACCTTAACAATTTTATACTATGTAAAAAAAATCATATAATTCCATTTTAAAAAATGAAGGAGACCTTCATATCTTTTAATATTATCTATCTATAGAAAAAAAACAACATGACCAAAATATGTCTCCCTCGAAACCGTTCTATTTTTTCCTAAAATCAAAAATAAAAATGGTTTTAGAGATGGGACATTAAAATGACCCACACTCTGTACATACATACATATATGTATGTGATAATCACATAACAATTAAGAAAAGAAATTATATCTAGAAATTTAAGGCGATAAAAAAATGTCTTAATTCATTTTAAACATAGCATAAACAAAATTTTATATTTTTTATGTTTATATTTGTTCATCAATTTGCATTAATATAAACATTCACCAAATTGTAATACATTAATATATTAATAACTGCATTACATTTCAAAATTAGAACAAAATACATTCTCGAATTACACCAAGACACATTACTCTGGACATGAATAGCTAGCAACGCAATTTCCGCTATGTTTCGATCATACATATGTTCCTTTTATTTGCACGCGCCGATTTAATCAATTTAAATTTGAATGTTTAAATTTGAATATGATTGCGCTAATATCATCAGTTTCAGCACGTAATAGCCACATAGCAACAAAAATTAGCACTTGCCTATACAGCAAAGTTAATAACAGCGAAATTCACAAAAACAAATGCGTTACAAAGATTAATTCCATAGTTGCGATATTGACGGAGCAATTTTTGCCCTTTATAGATTACAATGAAAATTTCTTCCCGTTACTGCGGCACATTTTATTTATATCCGCGGTTATACGCTCCGGAATCCCACAGCGAATGAATCGAACGATAAATTGCAGAGCCCCCCTCCGGCAAAATTTACGGATGGCCATGCGGCGGAATGAAGTCGTCGATTTTCCTTTCAGCCCCGCGTCCGGAATTCCAAACGCGGTCGTGATTAAAAAAGTACAGAGCGAATCGCGGATCATACGATGGCAGTGGCAGCGGCAGTGGCAGCGACAATGGCAGTATATATATATATATATTATTGCGAAACTTTAATTTAAGCTTATATGTACACAATTGTTCGCACTTATCTCATGATCATTTATATTCGATTTACCTTCCAGAATTACAAATCTTCAGAGCCGCGTACACACTATAATTTATTTTGAGCGACGGATCGATCAACCATCGATGCGCTATTACTTAAGCAGGCTTAATGTTTATGGTTAGCATACATGAATATCATAATTGCGCTTGATTCCTTCTGCAAGTGATGCATGTTACGAAAGAATAATAAAAATAGCGTAACGCGCGGCTCAACACCGACCACATAGCTCTGCCAGCAACTACCTGCCATAATAAAAGCTGCATAAAGACGTGGGTAGATTCTTGATTCTTTATATCTTCATATAAATTTCAACTTAAGCTATTATACATGAGATTTTGGTGAGATGTATGTGAGTTTCTTGTTTTTTATCTCTTAAAACATACTCGTTAAAAAAAAAGAGAAAGAAAAAAAGAGATTTTTGAAGAAAGAAACATAAATTGTTGATATATTAAGCGCATTTTTATAAACTTTTATTCTCTTGTATTCTGTTTCTAAATAAAAATGTTAAAATTAGATATCAAATAAAACATTTTAAATACTCACAGAGAACATAAATTAGTAACATTATATCAATGTCATAATTTTCTAATAGTGTAATTATAACAACATATGTCATATTGCATTTATATTATTGAATGGGAAATTATAATATTGATATAATGCTGCTATTAGTTTATGTTATGCTTAAAAGAAACTGAAAAAAATCGTGCAAGAAAAAGTAATAAAAATATTGTCATTGAATTACAAAAAATAATTTGTGCATCTACAAATTTAATCAAATTTAATGATATAATATGTAATTTTATTTGCAAACTGCTTGAAAAATTTTCTTCTCTTACGTATTATTCTCTTCTGTACTGTATAATATATCTCGAAATGTAATATCTACATATAAGATTACATATAATGAACATACTCGAAGGTTGCCCGAAGCCATAATATATTAAATTATCTATAGCAATAGCATTATGGACATTTTTTTCTTATTTATTGTTGTTTCAGAGAAGACGCTATACTTAGCTTAATAATAAATATATATTCATAATAATAAATATATATTCATATTGTAGATATAAATTACATTAATATCATAATATATCTTGTAAATGTTATTGAATTAATCCTTTTCAAAAAAGATAAAAAGCCTTCATTTATTTATATAAAGATAAAAAATAGATGTCCTGACGTTTTTGTAAATAAATGTACATAAAATAATGTTAATAAATTGAAAAATAACTGTCAATAAATAATACTATTAATATAACATTATTTTTAGTATTTTTACACTATTTGTATATAATTTTTGAAATTAATTGAAAAAGTATAGTTTCATATAAATAAT
>NW_017259302.1:146280-147174 GCF_001594045.1 Atta colombica
TAAGTATATATTAAAAATAAGTATATATAAAAATACGTATTTAAATGTATATAAAACTTCTGTATAAAACGTTTATCTTATTATTTATGAAGATATAATATTATTTCTTAGAACTATATGCGTTAGCTATGAAAAGTCGTTTTACTCATTAAACCTCAAAATTGTCTCTTAAATGTTCAGTAACATATTTCAAAAAGAATCAAATCGATTCTAAACAATTGATCCTTTGTCAGAATCATTTAAATATTCAATCAGTTAATTCATGATTGTATTCTTTACAAGCTAATATGTACAATATAACTACATTTACGTAATTTTTCAATAAGAACCTGTTAAGAACCATTCAAAATTTTCGATTGCAAAGGTCGTTTGACTTTATCATACAAATAAACAATCGCGTTTATAATCCTTCAAAAACGTTTTAGAAATAAGTAAATTCTGGCAATAGCTCGAATGATTCATGAATAAGAATATTGGCAAGGAGCTTTTACGAAAATACGTGGAGCCCGAAGACAAATAAACGAACGAATCGAAAAGGATCTCCCATTGCAGCACACGGAATAGACCATGAATAGATTCATTAAGAAATGCCAAGATTAGCACATCTAATTTGCCCAGTTATATGGACTTCTCGGGATTACAGAGAAAATAACGAGCTTGAAAAAATATGGCAAACAGTCGGTGATGTAATTGCCGTCCAGTAGAATGCAAAAGTAGAATTTTTCAATTGAACTTTGTGTTTGTTTTTCGATAACGAATTACAAACGCGGCGATATATTAAAGCTGTGCAAACTGTAATAAACGATTCGATGAATTGTTCTTTATGGCAACATTATGAGATATAATTTATACGTATTATTATAGCAACTTTTAAATAATTTTATATCTATATAT
>NW_017259302.1:147274-150747 GCF_001594045.1 Atta colombica
ATCTAAAATATATAATAGATCGCAGTCAAGAACGAATGCAAGTATAACGTAATGGATACATTAACTATGTATACGTTATCTAAAAAAAATTTTCATAAATAACAGTTTCGTGAAACATTCATTAGCAGCACTATCATACTACAAAATAAAAACCATGAATTTAATAAAAAAAACTGCACGTATACAGAAATTAATTTTTCGTGTATCGTAACTAATCAGTAAATAAGGAAAGTAAAAATAGAGTGCTATTGGTATCAACAAATAACTATTCTTTTTTCTTTACCACATTGCAAACATTATGTAAAAATTTGACAAGATATGAAACAATTTAGTAACGCTTCTGACATATTCATCATTGCAGAAGAATAAGCAAAAACAATAATCCGAGAAAGCAAACTAAAAATATTTTTTAAAATGTATAAAAAGTAATTTCTTAAAAAACATAATTTTAACAGAAAAAACAAGGCCAAAAATATCGAACTTTTATGAGAAAATTTAACGTTATTCAAAATAAGTTACAAAAACATTGAATATTTTTAGTCACTTTTAATAGAAATAAAATAGCAGTCTGTCCAGCTGTACATATAGTATACGTTTGTGTTTTTTCTACTACAAAATATAAAAATTATATCATATACAAGTATTTTTAATAATTTTGTTTTGCTTTATACGCTATAGGAAATTATACATCCAATACACATATTTATATGCTTTGGTATTAGATATTTTTCTTTAAAAATAAAAATCTAAATTATATATTTTCTTATCAAATTTAACAAATTAATAACTGTACATATTTAAATTGCATATGAATGTATATCTTCATAACTCTAAACGGGAAAACAGAAAAAAAATGCTTGACTTTTTAACATCATAAACGTGTTAAATGACTAAAATCTCTCATGACAATTCATTTTTGCTATTATGATACTGCTATTATGATTTTTGCTATTATGATACTGCATGATATTAAAATCGTAAACATCTATCTCATAGATAGATGTTTACGCGGTCGTAAATGCAACATAATTGTAATGTAGACACTGCCGTGGAATCCGAATCTACACACTAGCTTGAACAGTAGTACTACTTGGAAATTCTGCCTCAGGTTGCTTGCGGAGAAAACACGTTAAGATGTGCAGTTACAAACGTGCAAATCCTACCTAAACACGATAACAATTCATTGGAGATGATTAAAGATATATCTAAAATTCATGAGATCTAAAAAAGCTATTTAAAGAAAATTTTATCTTTTTCATTCTTTTGTGACATTAAAAAACTAGGAGATAATTTATTAATGAATATAAAAATATCATTATAAAATTTCTTGAGAAAAATTAATTGAAAATCAATAGCCGTATTAGAGAGAATAATATCTGAACATTTTCGATAATATCTGAACATTCTCTGATCGATATGCACTTCGTATGTTCACGCTTGTGATACAATTTCACCATTTACATGGTCTATTTACTGCACCGCAATGTACGCTCTCTACCGTTACATTAATGTACAAGGTGGCTCACCATCCCATCTCGCGCTTGCTGTCAGATGCATCGGAAAACTAGAAATTTGAAGCAAATTGCATTAACGCACGTTTTAACAGATAGATTTAGTTTGCATTTCATCCACCTTCTCAAATCAATAAATTTCCTTTCTTCTTGTTGCGCATTGTGCAGCAAAAATATTAATTAATTTATATATTATGAGAATACAAATATTAATAACATTAATTAATTTACATAACGTTAACGTTAAATTTCACAATGTAAACAAATATCGTAATTTATATTATAATTTAACATTATTCTCTTATGTCATGATACTTTCTTACTGTCTGAGAAAAATATAAACAGACTTAATGATGCAATAATTAAAATTAATTACAACAATTATATTTAAAATTATTAAATATGCTGGAGAATTTTTATCATCAATAACACTGTAATTTATAAACCATTCTAATTACAAAGCAAATTATCGATCATTTAATCAGTAAAATAACCAATTGATCGCTTCGCAACACAGTTCGATCAATGATTAATTTGACATATTAAGCCTCACGCATTGATAAAATAAATCTTGATATTTTTAACGAAGCTGTAATACGTCAAAGCATTCCAATTCAACACAGTATTAGATTATCTGCTGACATTGGCACTGTACCTAATACAACAATGATCTAAAACGATTATGTGCATCGAGCTATAGAGAGGCAAGCATAAAGCCATGTTTCTGACAATTGCGATCAACAAGGTGAAACAATTTGACAGAATGACATTTGACATTTTCATTACCTTGTAATGCATTTATAGCACAGACATACGTGTATATCTGCATATGTGAAGTATTTAGAAAAGAATTCATCAATTAAACAACTTTCGAAATTTTAATTCTTCATAAAGAATTTTATTTAAATAGAAAATTTAGAAATAAAACTTAAAAAAATCAATCAAATATTAATGATCAAATATAAAAGAACATAATCTAAAAAATAAAATCAGATTAAATCTAGAAATTTAATTTTAAAGATCGGGAAATGTAGTTTCTATATCGAAGCTTGTTTAATAATGTTAATCAATAATTTAATAATTCATGACATGTAATTATTCAAAAGATATTAATGCTATTGTCGCGGTCACGTGGGATTTCGAAATATGTTTCCGTATTGTTAAAATTGAATTCCATTTTGCAACACTATCCAAAGCATGAATGTGCACGATGATTGTATATCGTATATAAAGGAATTAATATACTAGTAATTCCACTTACTCATCCTCTTCACGCTTTTAGCATTACAGGTATGATATCTATAACATACTATCTAATTAATAACTAATTAACATTTTATATATATGTGTGTGTGTGTGTGTGTGTGTGTGTGTGTGTGTGTGTGTGTGTGTGTGTGTGTGTGTGTGTGTGTGTGTGTGTGTGGGTACGTGGGTCGTTTGATAAGTTTGGTAAATTTCCATGAAATGGCGCTACAATCCATTTGATAACGGGACATCTCGAAAGATTCACTCTTCGAACTCCTTCAGGCCAAATTTCAGCCAGAAAGGACGCATAGTTCACGTTTGGTAGTCACTTAAAGTATAGCTGTCTCAAAATCTGCAAAATACTCATTGACGGCGACAATAACTTCCTCATTTAATGAGAATTTCTTCCCACCAAGTTTTTAAGTTTGGGAACAGAAAGAAGTCACACGGGGTCAAATCCGAAGAATAGGGTGGATGAGGAATCAATTCATAGTCCAATTCATAGTTTTGTCATTGCAACGATCGACTTGTGGGATGGCGCGTTGTTTTTTTGCACGCCAATCTCGCTTCAAATGACTATCAAACGAGAACTATGCGTTCTTTTTGGCTGAAATTTGGCCTGAAAGGGTTCGAAGAGTGGATCTTTCGAGATATCACGTCATCAAATGGATTGTAGCGCCATTTCATGGAAATTTACCAAACTTATCAAACGACCCA
>NW_017259302.1:150847-151177 GCF_001594045.1 Atta colombica
TAAGTTTACCCACAACTATAAGATTTTCCGTGTGAAATTTCATGGAGTACTAATATTTAAATATTAAAAATTAACAAATTTATGTTAGTGCAGAAAAAATGTTTTTAATATGCAATGGATTATGCAAACAATCTTATAATTTATTCAGACTTAGTTTCACAACTCACGGTTAACTCTAAACCAAGATTCAATTTATTCCTGATTTCTTTTCAATTCTAGAATTACTTTTTCGGTTAAAAGTTATCCGTGAGTTGTAAAACTGGACCTTAGTAGAGAGAGAGAGAGAGAGAGAGAGAGAGAGAGAGAGAGAGAGAGAGAGAGAGAGAGAGA
>NW_017259302.1:151277-155952 GCF_001594045.1 Atta colombica
TCATATCAAACAAATTCTTATAAAAAAGAAGCTTATTTCTCAAAAATCAAAACAATTAAAATTATTATTATAACATTATCTCTATTATATAAAAGATAAGATGTAAGGTGCCTCCAGATGATACAGCCAACGTTAGCAAATATTATATATATGACATATATAATTATCTATATTGAATTATCAATATTAATTAATTTAACAAATGTGTGCAAAGTTAGTCTATACATTGGCCATATTGTCTGGAAGCACCTTAATGTAAATTATGTCAGAATAAAAAATTATCTGAATGGAAATTTATGATTTTTCGTGACGTATATGTATGCAGCAAATATATGTATTATAATAGAAATGTGTTATAATAGAACGGTAAATAATTAATCACTTCAAATGTAAAAATATCATTAATAAAAAAAAATAAGTATAAAAATCAACAAAATATAATGTATAATAATATATAACGTAATATATAACGTAATAATATATAACATGTGATATCAAAATTTAAAAAATCAAATCAATAGCTGTAATTAGCTGTAATTAGTAACAAGCTTTTATAACTACAAAATACAGTATAACCAGAAGGATGAACTAAAGGTATTCCTTCTATATTATTGGCAGAGTATATTACACAATAATCGCAATTAACATTCCAAGTAAAATTCCATTAACTTTATATGAATATGCATATTCATATAAAGTTGTTGAACGATTTAAATATGTATATACGTCAAAATAATTGTAATTTAAATGCTTTCTTAAACAATGCTAATGACAACTAGAATAATGTTTCCTAAGTTACACTTCATAAACTCATTAAATATTCAATAATGATATTACAATACTTTTGTTATTCAATAATGATACTTTTGTTATTCTAGATAGAATTTTACTGAAACAAAAGAGGAAAAAATATTTATTTCCTTCTTATATCACATTTTATTAATTCAAAGAAAAACGGATTATCAAAGACAAGCTTACGTTCAATTAATTAAGTTATAACTTTCTAGAAAGAAATTTATTTTCTTTTTGAGAAGTTAGTCAATGATAGTATAGAATAAAGCTTGGACACTGCGCTTCTCATTATATTTAGCGTACACGAGCGCAAATCCCCTACGAGAAATTTGTCTTCCTTTATCAAACATATTCAATAATTTCATGCAGATTTATGAAAATGAAGATGGGAAATTAATACAAACATAATCTGTACATTTATTTTTATTACAAAACTCGATAAAATGTTCAACCAGAATAAAATTCCTTGACGTGTTGATGGTATTTACAAAATTGAATTGATTCGATTCGAAATGACATAATTAACAAAATTCTTTCATTAAATAATTCTGAAATTTGCAACTTTATGGCAAACAGAAACTTAATATTGTTTGAATTTACGAAATAATAAAATAGATCTGAGTTAAAATTTACTTAGGATTGAAGTTATTTAACAATTGTAAACAGATCTACGGATGAAATTATAGTCATATGTATGTCTACGGATGTTCGCCACTTTCTGAGTTCAACGATTCCACGTCTTAGCAATTTGTTGCTTAATCAGAGTTCAATATGACGATGCTTTATGACTTCTCAAATCTAACATATTCTCTAACAAGATTATTGCACTTCTACATTTAGCTCTTAGATATACATATGTGTATTATACATGATTATATATGTATATGTGCACACGTTAACATCAGAGTCACCCTTATCCTCGCAACCTCGTAAGCTCTTCGGAAACTTTGTATACGAACCGAGTAGGGTTCGGTCGGTAAACTTCGCGTTAATTTCATGCAGATTCAAAAGGGGTTAGAGAGGACAGCGCGCGTGAGCAAGGTTCAATCCCCCGCGGTGTTACATGCGGAGCAGTAGATGTCTATCGAGTGCATTATCACTCTCGACGATCGCTTGCTTCACTACGCCAATTGCTCATCTAAAAAAAGTTTTATTTCTAATCAACGTCAGAAAGAAGCACCAAATATTGAAATTTTACAATATAAATTTAACAAAAATGTATGTTTCCCCTTTTTTTTAAATATCCCAGAATTATCAAAAATAGAAGGGAAGCGTTATGTTGAAAATCGCATTTGAAAATTATTCCTTAGAAATGTAATTTCTTTAAATTCCTTAAAAATGGAATTCTTTAGATTTTAATGCGTATTGTGTTCATGCTCCGAAACGATATCTTTTATACAGTGAGTAAGAAAATCAAAGAACTAGAATGTAGAAACTCAAATTAACATTTTAATCTTTATGTTGATTAGTAGCTCATCGAATTATACTGACTATATTCAATAATAATTACATTCCATAGTTCGTTAAATTTTGTATCACTACTATATTAATATGAATTCATTTATGAACAGATAATAGTAATGTAACGTGAAATTAATAAGAGTATCGGATATTCGTAATTAATAAATAAACTTGAGCTTTCATAACAATTGTTTACTATCATATGTTTTTAAAATAATTGTTAAAAACATTGTTTACTAAAAATATAATAAAATATGATAATATTGCATCTTAAAATGAGAAGAATAAAGCGACAGCAGTTCAATAAATCTTTCATGAAAACTACTGTAAAGATAAATTCTAACCAAAAGAACTTTATTGAATCAACAACACTAGGAAATGCTGAAAACAACTATTCATATAACTATTTATATAACTATTATAATTGTTTTTCAAACTCGCGCTTAACGAAGTCACGAGTTTTGTGAGCACCGCATTAAACTTCAGGATAGAGCTTGATTTCGCAGAATAATCCGTGCGACTCGAGGGAAATAATTTGTCGACGGTTGACGTATGCGGATGATATTAAACAGATGTTTGCACAACGTGATAAATTGTAGGACATAAATTTACCAGTCCCAATCACGGTCGTGACCCATCCAAGCGGGTCATAACTAACAGTCATACATTAATGTGTTACCTAATTTGTAATGTGCGAATTATTAAATGAGAATCTTCTAGTCACCATCATAATGCTAAATCAATTGTTGCAGACATTTCTAAAGTTATTATAGTTTAATTAATGGTTATAATAATTTTTATTAATTTAACAAATACAAATAATAACATTTGATTGCGAATTCTGTAATAAATATTGTACTTTTAATATATAATTAATATGTAATATTACAGTAAAAGTATATGCATTTTAAATTACATTTACACAAACTTCTAAAACAATTTTTCTAAAATTTTTGTTGAGGTAATAAAAATGAAGATTAAAGTAGATTAAAGTAGATTATCTTGTCTTGACTTTAAAATGTAATTTATGAGAGTTGAATAAGAATGTAAAAAGAAAAATTTTTTGTTTTTATTTTCTTCAAGAATAAAATAAACATAATAAACTTTTTTATTTATTATATATTTTAAAAATAATATATGCGAGATGTAGAATAATTTGATATTTAAATAAAAAGTTTCTTCAGTAAATGTGATTACACAACCAGTATAGAATCAAGTCTTTAATGATCTAGATTTTAAGTGCTAAGATAATTCGCGGGTGTAAATTTATATACTACATATGTAATCCCTTAAATTGTGCGCCAAAATAATTTTTTGGTCTTGACGCAAATACGATTGAACTAATTGTAATAATATCACAAATTAAACTAACAATTTCATGCTTATAGACATCTTAAAAAGATCTTAATGATAAATAACACATTAAAACGTAAATAATTTTATTGCAAATTCTTAAAATATTTTATTTAATAATAAAAATTGATATTTGTGTTACAACAATAGTATTATAACAATAGTGATATAACAATAGTGATAATAAAATTTGGCATTGTATTAAATGAAAACATTCGATATTTTTTTATGTTCAAAAATATTTACTCTTTTGAATCTGGCGATCAATTTTCAATTTTTGATTCATTTTGTCAGTAAAATTTTTTTTTTAAATTAAAACAAAGCTTAGGTATAGGCTAGCTTAGATATAAGCTTAGATATAAGATCCGATTATTTTAATAGATGTCTATCTATACTATATGTAAAATATTTTTAACGTATCTTGTAGAACAATATTGCTCCTCAAAGTTATATTTCTGTTTACGATATTATTACTCGCTAAAAGTTGATCGTTGCATTAATTGCTACCTTTAAACTCGAAGTAATCAGTCGGCGGACTTAATCGTGTCTGCATAAGTGCATTATTCTGCCTTAAACCCTTGCTTCTAACTAGCGACGCGGCGTTTCGCTAATAGAATCTCCACTTAGCAGATGCGATATTTGCGCCACGATACATCGCCGGTCGTTAATCGTGAATCTAGTAGCTTACATCTATAGCCTGCAACTGTTACCCCGCATCGCATCGTATCGCATCGAATCGTATCGCGTCGCATCGCATCGCGTCGTGTTGCTGTATATTTATTAGCAAACGACATAGATGTTCGCGATAGAATATGCAATTAGAATGGAAGATCGCGTTGCTAGAACAATAGGGTTGAGCGAGACACGAAGCAGCATTGGACTAATTATACTACCCTTGTTGCCAATAATCTATCTCACGACCTCGTCAATTCTATGAATCATAATTGTCAATGTTTCCTGACTCGTATTCTCAAAACAAGAATACACGCGTAAATTACAGCTAAATAATAGATCAAAGATAGAATATACATTTGACAATATTGATAATATATACTTATATGTATATATA
>NW_017259302.1:157453-163731 GCF_001594045.1 Atta colombica
GAAATTAACGTAATCTCTAACTTTAAAGAAAAGACATTTCTTTTGATTGTTTAAATGTTTCATTATAATAAAACATTTAGTTATAATTTAAGTGAATCGATATTCAAATTAAATATGACACAGATATTAAACGATGCAGTATAGTCTAGTGATAATAAATTATACATGTGATACATTCTATTATGAATTATATATGCAGTGTCACATGTGTAATTATATATAGTCCTTATTATCTTGTCGAGAAAACGCGATGCGATTTTTATGCGACGGCAGCATTTTTAGTTTTACCTCATTTTATATCACAATAAAATCGTCCTCAAGTTCACCGTGAAACATATGATCGTTTAAAAATGAAAAACAACAATGTTAAGTGCATTAATTTTCAACTTATATAAAATTTAGATAAATAATAATTGTAAAACTAACATATTTCATAACTATCTGTATGGGCGAGTGTCAGATGTACAATGTATGCACACACACACACACACACACACACACACACACACACACACACACACACACACACACACACACACACACACACACACACACACATATAATAAATATATGTATGTATGTATGTACGTATAATGTATTGTACATATACTGTATTGTATTATGAATATAATAGAATCGTGATTGGCAGATTGACTGAAAAAATTAGAAAGAAGACGCTATTGAACTGAGGTAGCTCATCAAATGCGAAAATTTCAGAGCACAATAATAGACAAATTATCAAGGAAAAAAATTCAAGATAGAAAAATTGTAATTATAATATTACTATTAAAACGCGAAAATTTCAGAGTGCAATAATAGACAGTCCTCTATGACAGATAGGGAATTTCCTCGAAATTCTAAGATGGAATGGGAAATGGGAAGCCTGGAATTCACGACGAATGCGTGCGAACATCCGTCTTTGACCGTTTCATAGCTGGACCACGTCTACTTGGTATTCATATTGAGTCAAGCTCAATTCTGTAGACAGAATTTGATGCATGGACAGTTTAATGCCAATTTTCAATGTGCTAGTGTGCTCACAATCTCGCGACAGATGTATCTCCAGAAATTCTACGCGAATAGCTCGTTTGTGTCGTTAATGCCACATTCTGCAAATAGCATTTGAAAATTGGTAGTTTTAGTGTAATGTCTAAAAAAAATGATAATATTGTCTTATGTCTAATAAAATTAAGAAATTCTTGAGAAAAATTAATTGCAACATCAACATACTTAGAGTTTATGTACATATAATTTTACTTTTTTTCATTACACACAAATAAATCGTACACAATTTTTCTGTGAGATATTACATCAATGATGAATTTTATTATAAATATATTCCATAATAGAGAAATAAAATACCAGCTCTAAATGAAACTTCAACTCCAAATATATTGATAGCATACACATATTTTATATTCAAATTATTTTATATTAAAATTCGTTAACTATTTTTGCTATATTTAATTATTTTTTTATATAGTACTACAGAATAATAAAATTTTGTTTATCATAGCAATTTTCATATTTCTAAAAAATTGAAAAGATGAATCATATCTACAATTGTATAAAGATTTTTTATATACACAATAAAAGAAAAAAAAAGAAAAGGAGAGAGAGGAAGATAAATTCAATTACAGCAATTAATCTTTACAACACTGATTTTACAAAATAAATCATATCTGACATAAATCTTAGAATGGAAGTGTCATGAACCATAAATAGTTTCTGTACTGTTGTGGTTTCAAAGACTAGTAAAACATTTAATCCGCAACTGCCTACGCCATTTACAATTTAGAATACAACAACATTGCGTATATATACAAAACCAATTTTATTATAGCCAAGCTCTGTTCTGCAAGAGGGTCAACATTGCGATATTATTCAACTGGGAAGCACTGACTATATTTCGTGAACAGTCATAACCATTGCATATATTACTTGAACCTGAGACGATTCTGTCCGCGAAACCAGAGGTCCAGAAGTAGTTCATCGGAAGTTTATACCGACATCTATTA
This sequence comes from Atta colombica, assembly GCF_001594045.1. NCBI lineage: Eukaryota > Metazoa > Arthropoda > Insecta > Hymenoptera > Formicidae > Atta > Atta colombica. The sequence continues at coordinate 159,472 of NW_017259302.1, forward strand.
CTGCCGGAGCAGCAGAGAAATCGCATTTGCCATCTGACTATCCCGACATGATTATTTAATGATAACGACTGACATGCGTTGTGCTCTCAAAATGCTATACCCTTGTTTGCAACATACTGCAACCAGTGTTTCCTCGGAATTAAACATGACAAAGTTTATGTCTGATTCTAGAATGTATACGTTTTGACAGAAGTCATTTTAGATATAACTTCGATAAGATGTGAAATTTACATCAATGTTTTATTCACTTGTTAATAGTTACTATCACAATGCTAAGATTAGAGTGTCTAAAAATATATATTTAAATATATACATATATATATATATATATATATATATATACATCTCATATAGATATAATAGATTTTAATTTTGATATTTTCTTTTTCCGCCTCTGTACTTTTGAAAATTTAAAATTAAAAATTATTTATTTATTTACCAAAAATAAGAATATAACGTTTTTTAAATACAAATAATAGGTTTTTAACTTTATTTTATACGTATGCAAAAATAGAAAATATTTCAATAAATTATCGTATTATCTCTATATCCACATTTTAATATTTAATATATCTAAAAATTATAATATGACCACCTTAATTAAAACTGAAGTATTCATGTACCTCGATATTGGAGAATAAAAAATTATGCGTTACAGCGAGCTGAAGTTAATTAACGACGTTGAAAAACTAACCGAGAATCTCTCTCGACCAAGATGTTTCTCTATTGTTTTCTCTTTTCACTCTTTTTCGCCTTCGTTTTTTCCATCTTTCTAAAAAAATATTCACAAACAATTAAAAAATAATTACAAACAATTAATTCTCTGAAAGTGCGAGAACAAGTAAGAATGTGCTAATCACTGAAATGGCACGAATGTTATTTGTGCAGTCGTTTTGATATTTTCATTAGCGTTTGATGAAATTCTTTTCGTAACTTATCGTTCTCATCGAAATTCACATTCGGTCAAGCTGTTGTCGTTTTGACAAAACAAATGTTTTACGAATCAAGTCACGAAAGCTGCGCACGAATCTATGCTATTCTCGTTTAGTTAAACCGACTATGCCCTCGTTTCACCCTTTATGTGCCATACATCGTCACAATATAAACCGATCCATTCACATTGACAATCAAAATCTCTATCAAAATACAGTCATTCATATATGTATATCGCTCCCTTACTTTAAAAATAACACAAAAAATTAAGTTTCTTGAAAAAAAAAAGAAAACTATTTTTCAATTTGATAAAAAATTATTGACTAATCAAATAACATCAATAAAAAATATATTCTTAAAACAAAAATGTCATTTTTGTTTTACAAATCTTAAAAACAATCCTTTTTTGTGACTATTTAAATAATTTTTTAATCATCTTTTTAGAGTTATGATAATTTTGACAATTTTTTATGAAATAAGTTCATTTTTTTATTATTAATAAGTAATATTTACTTAATCATTTATAATACTATTTCAAAAATCACATTTTTCGAGTTGTATTTTGAACAATTATAAGGAAATATTTCTTCCTCAAACGAAAGTCCATAAAATAGATAAATTTTTCTAGGACGTAAGTTCTTTTTTAAGAAGCAGAGTTATGTCTTGTACCACATACATGATCAAAATGTTTATGATCGCCTTTAAAAAATTATAATCATAACAGATAACTATATCTAGAAATAATTAATAGACACAAGAGGAAGCAGGCGAACTTCCTGTACGGATCGAACATTCATTCTAGAATAAACAGAACGGACGTTCCTGCAGATTGTCTGGCAAATTGAATCGCATCAGATCGGCGAATTCGCATACGTAACTCTCGCTTAATCGCAACCGTCGCTTATCCACCAGGAGCAAAACGTGAAACCCATCGATATTGCCGGCGCCTCCGGCTTGAATTTATCGAACCTACATAGCTCGATTTGCCATTGTAAAAAAAAGACGCCGATTGTAAAGCTAATGGTCTAGAAAATAGTTAAAGAGAAAAATGATCTTATTGTACCGTGCTTAAAAATACAAAAGTTATAATATATCTATATTGGCAATGTAGATGAAGAATACTTTTGAGATCATGCTCATATATGTATATTTAACTGTATTCTATTTTATGTTATCGTTGAACTTTACAAGTTTTATTGTTATTTCACCTTTTATTCTAATCATTATCTTATTTTATTTTACGCAGTAATAGATAAGCTGAAAAAATACTCCCAGAAATGACAAAAGTGACAAAATGTTTTTCTTGATAAATAAATTAATATGTATTGATATTTTGTTTTTATAATTTAAGACCTGCAAAAAACTTCGCTATCATTTGGAAAAATCAAACATATTGATGCACAAATGTATTTTTCATAACGCGGAAACGTTACAATGTAACCATTTATGGTGCTTATTAATTATTAAAGACTGTAACCGCAACTTGTGATTATTTTATTAAATGCATCACGTGCAAAAGCGGAAATAATCTATAAAATAATAAATAAATTATAATAATTACACTCATATTATCACATGTAAACAATTGTAAATATTTGCGTTAACGCTGATTTATTACTATGCAATGCTAATGTAAATTGAACAAAAATTAAGCTTAAAAGTTTATTACGCAAAATTTTATTACGTTAATATAATAAACCAAATTGTTCTGTTTTATTTATACTTGTTTACTGTTGCGTACAAGTAAATAATATATATATTTATACATACATGTATAATTTTGACATATTTGTTTTACGTTTTATTTATAATTTCTATCATTGATAAAAAAATAAAATTACTTGCAAGTATTTATGCATCTTTCTTCTAATTATATTTAAAATAATATATATATCTTTCCTTATGCATCGACAATATATGCGGAACGGTAAAAAAGCATTCCTGTTAATATTTGTCGGGGCAAATAACCAGATCTTTCCATAATTACAAATAGCCTTTAAACAAGCCTTTAAACAACCAGTTACACTTTCACTTGTCCTCTTTTTTTGCCCGCAATGCCGCGACAACGGTGTAATTAACTTGTCAGTTACTTCCGCGACTATGACAACTCACGCTTGGCTAGCCAGCGTTCGACCAGACTCGAATTCCGATGATAAAATATCGCGGAACAAAAATACTCTCCATCGATCGCATGTCGTTTCTCTCGTTATATTATCTATCGCTATATTAATTTAAATAGGTAGGGTAATTCTACGAAAGCGTTACTACCACATAAACCGAGTAATTCAGTGATGCGAGAGGATAGCGCTGCATGATGCGGCTCCATAGTGATAATATCCTAATCGGCGCGCGTGTTCATTTTACATTAAAGTACATCGGATTGTAATAAAATGCTCCGCTTACGACGTTCATGAAATGTATACTAAGCGAGACTAGACTACCACGTACTCTACGTGCACTTCATTTAATTTTACAGATCGCGAGTGCGAGTGCATTTTAATTTAATTTTTAACCGAATTTGATTGACATGATGGAAAAAGCTTGGAAACCAGGTATGAGGAATTGGAAATCCTCTGTTGTCACGTTCAATTTAATTACACTGATTGTCAATTTAAGCGTTTGAACATTTAATGATTTATTTAGAAAATAATATGTTCCAAAAGATAATTGAAATATTCTCCATTATTATTATATGTAGGTATATACATATGTTAGACCGCCAGGAAAAAAGGAAAAAAAATTTTTTTTGTTAATCAGCCATTTAACTCAAAAGCTTTCATTTATGCCAAAAGAACCCTAAATTTTTATCAAAAAATATTAAGATTTAGAGATCGTTAGTGAACGATTTTTAAATCAAAGTTTCGAGTTTTCTTAATACATGTTTAATTTGATGACTTAATCAAATATGATACTATATGTTTTTGAATCGCTGAATACGTTGCAATAATTCATTTCAACTCTATGATATACGTTTTAAGAAATACAGCCCGATTAATGTGAAAAAAATAACATAATTTGAACGCTTACTAAAATCGACCTTGAACTTGAAATTTGGTCATTTTTTCACATTAATCGGATTATTTTTTAAGGCGATTAAAAAAACATAAAGTATCACATTTGAAATCTGGATTAAGCCATTTTTGCATCAAATTAAACATGTATTAAGCAAAATCGAAACTTTGATTTAAAAATTGTTTGCTAGCGACCTCTAAATCGTAATATTATTTGATAAAAATTTAGGAGTGTTCTTTTGACATGAAATGGAAGCTTTTGAATTAAGTGGCCGATTAAAAAAAATGTTTTTTCTTCGGCAGTCGTATATATATA
>NW_017259302.1:163831-164279 GCF_001594045.1 Atta colombica
GGCGATAAAGTGGTCTATATTTTTTGCGAGTAATATATTATATATTTGAATATATTATCAGATCCAGCTTATCCGTGAGTGTGAATATTTTGACTGAAAGAGAAAGGGCAAAATAGGTGGTCAAACTATTATGACTATTATGATATAAAATGACCTTTTTGTTTTCATTTATTCTTTGTAATCAGTAATGTCATTCTCAATTGCAAAATGTATCGTTCTCCATCGACTGCCAATACTGCCAATGAATTTATTCATTGCTTCAAAACTATTTGTCCTTCGCTATTTTGGATATGTAATTCAAGATCAAATTGGGTAAATTGTTTAGTTACTTTTGCGTCATAATTGATTTTTAATCCAATTCTTGGATTTCTTGGGTGTAGATTTCCACACTAAGCTAAATTTTGGATGTGGAGTGCTTCACGATATTCCACATTATAAACGCTGGAGT
>NW_017259302.1:164379-169266 GCF_001594045.1 Atta colombica
AGTTAACTGTTAATTAATAGGAGTTTGTTAATAGAATTAATAGAAGTTTGTTGTTATTGGAAAGACTTTCTTAATATTTACATACGATAATTCATTGAAACAAAATGGATATATGTGTAGACAAACGTAATTTCAAAATATGAATCAAAATAATAAAATGTAATACATTCTCTTTAAATAGCATACAAGTTTAAGAATAAAGTTAAATTATCAATTAAATTATTGTAAATAACTTTTTAAAGATATATATACGTAAAGAAATCAAGATGTACGTTTTACTAAAATTGTCTAAAATTGTATCATTAATCATTTTTTTCCTCGCTTTTAATAAAACACACTAATTATCTATCCAATATGAATATAATACTGATGATACTCCGATTGAATTCAATTCATTTGTGCGAGAACTACTAGCTGATTAATTAAATTAATTAACTCAATCAGAGCAACTAATTAAAACAGAAAGAGCATTGTCTAACGCACAATAAATCAATTATTAGCAATTAATAGTGATATGTTTGTGATAACATCTAGCAAAACCACATCGCGCGAATAATGTGCCAAATAAAGTGTCCCAACGTCAAAATGTCTTTCACTACATCGAACTCGGCTAATTTATGATGAAAGCATCCCATTCTGCGTTCCATTGATAGGGATACGAAAAGAATAAATAACGCTGACACTAAGCGATACTTATCTACTATTATATATAAGTATATACTATATCTACGTCAATGTGTACTAAATGCTACTACACGATGAAACTTCCTCGGAAATCTTTATTGTCTGAGTTTTCTATCTATGCATAAGAAGAAAAGCTCAACAAAATACAATCTACAATTACGACATATGTAGTTAAAGAAAAATCAAATCGTATAAACATGATATCACAGATATTAACAAAGTTGCTAAACAAATCAGAATCTTTTACATCGTATGAATCATCATATGAAAAATAACAATTTTTCATCATTTTTTTTTATAAAGTAAATACAAATACAGCTCGCGATATATTTTTACATTTTCGCAAATATAAATGCTACGTAATATCATAAATTCGTGATATTGCATTACGTAAGTTGATTTTGCAAACTAGTATATTACATATTTTTATACAAAACCGCATAAAACGTGTAATTTATTTCAAACGCCAAAAATCTTAAATATTTTACAATATATAAGAGAGAAAGAAAAAATTTTAAAGAAAAACAACTTTTGGTTTCATATAATCAAATTATCTTCCTTCTAGACAGAGAAATTTTTCTTCTGGAATGTACTTTTCTTCCTTACTTTAAGATATGCTTTTTCCTCTTACTTTGAAGATATTCTATTTCAAAACTTGAGATGGAATAGTTCCCTGTGTAGCATTGATAATATTTCAGGATCATAAGAAATTGCGGTAACAAAAAAATATCTTTCAATTTCTAAATTTTTATTATAAATTAATATATATATATAAACGCTCTGTAAATTTCTAAAATAAATTCTTTTGGTATATTTTATTAATTATGTAATAAATGTAAATTTGATGATAAATTGCGCTGAAAAAAGTAACACATAATGTAGCGCTTAATACTGAACATCGATCCCAACTGTCCGCGCTTATGTCTCCATTTCAGGATAACTGACCAGTTTAAAATTTTCACCGTATAGTAGATTGGATTGGATTAAATGTATAGTAAATTGGATATTTATAAATTTAAGATAGTCTAATAACGTTGGATCCATATCATAGTTGTCAAATAGAGTTAACAAATAAATATCGCAAAAATGAATAAATACAAAAATAAAAATAATGTATATGCGCGTAAAATAAAATGAAGTAATCATTTGCTTTCACGAGGATTGAACATTATCGTCTTTTGCAAATATCAATAGTAGCAATGTGAATCAAGTAAGAAGGAATGAAACGCATACATCAACGCTAATAGATGCCAGCAAAGCATGCACCAGAGTGTACGTATACATTTCTGTAAAACTTCCCGCGGGATGAGTGATCGATGAGGCGCTTTCCGCTCCACAACTCCGAATATATCGCGAATAATCGAAGTAGGATATAAACCGCCATTTTCCCAAATTTTTCAGATTTCAAAACATACGTGAAACACGTGTATCCTTTCGTATGTCTCATGAGTACAAAAAGTATATGTTCGTGATGTGTTTATTTAAATGTATAACAGCACAAGCAGCACAAGCAGCACAAGCTGAAACTACTATTATTGAACAAGCGATGGTACGATGTAAACGAGGCGAAGAGTGGACATTTTCCACTTTTGCGAAAAAACATTAAATGTATATGCGCGTAAAATAAAATGAAGTAATCATTTGCAAAACCAAAATGAATGTGATATTATGTATGGTTTTTACTAACTTTGTACCAACATGCAGTAAATACATGATAACAACGTGTGACAATTTGCAAACGCCCGAGAAGGATGCTTGTTAAATAATCTCTTTCTGCTTGTATAACATTTCGATGTTTCTTGATTTATATACATATGTGTATACTACATACTGATATATATATATATGTAGATTTCAAATAGAATAACGTGCTATATAGCAGTTTATTCACAATTTCGGGGTAAAATTTCGATGGAAGTATACACTGCCTTGTATTAACATTTCAGTAAAACTGCAATGCATTAAAGAGAATTCCAAACGTTCGAATAAATTACTCATTAAAATTAAATGTACCTACTTTAGCAAATGAATCAACTCGCGCGTTGGAATGAAAATTTCGCGTTAATTTTCGTCTCTTTATGTAAGATGGATGCCCCATCATTATAATAATCTAGCAGCAAAACTATTTTACGAGTTAGATACGATACTTTTAAATGTACAAAACTTTAATGCATAAAGATTAAATTTCAAGTAAATCATTAAAACGTAGTATAAAACAAATACTGTTGATTAGAAGTAAACTTGACATATTTATGTTAAAAAATTTATATAATATGTTTTAGCTCGTTTAAATTGTTTTTTATAGTAAAGATAACAAAATTAATTTTAATAATGTTAAAATATTAACCTATTTTTTATTTATACATATATTGAATAAAATCTAAAGTAAAATTCTATGTGAAAAGAATGATTTTCACGTAAAAGCATTTTATATTGTCCCCAACTACAAATAAATAGAAAACGTCTTATTTGGAAGAAACTTGAACAGAGAAACGAAATATAAAAATCTACAAATGCGCGTTCCCGCTTTCTTCTCACACGATATAACATACACACGATATAACATAGCAGCTTCTTCCATAACGAGAAAATAATCGGAGAGACAAGGAATAATACTGAAGGACTAAAAATCCATACACAGAAAAATGCTCATATTATTTTTTCAAATGTACATAGAATATTTGGCACGAAGTGCCAATTAACTAATAGATATACATGAAAGATAGCGTGGTCGAATAGAGTTAATTGGAAAAATAGCGCAAAGTGAAGAAGATATTCATAAATTTAATTGTGCACATACGAATGAGTATCCAGATATGTTTGTAAAGATTGCCATAAAGCTACGATTGAGCACTGTTTCAAATGTCTTAAAACGATTTTCTGAATATCAAATCATTGATTATAGGCTTATATCAGGAAGAAAAAGCCGTTCTGCATGCCTTTAGATACAGATCAATTATTTAGCTATTCAGAACAAATTCCAATTTATCTTAGCATAACGCATATGACGAAAAAAATAGATGTATCACAAACATCTACTTTTATGTACTTGAACCTACCTTACACCTATTTTTTTGCCACATCACACACGCAAAGATAAATTAGAATTTCTCCTGAACAATCCTTTTTCTGTCTCATGGCTTTTTCTTCCAGATCTAGGCTCGCGATCAATGATCTAATATTCTGAAATTTGTTTCAAACATTCTCAACATAGTGAACATAGCCAATTGTAGATTTCTGGCAATCTTCCTTATACACATATCTAAATACTCCGTAACTTTCGTTTCAGTATACGTTTCAGTGTACAATCAACTTACGACCATCTTCTTCATTTTGCACCATTTTTGCAATTAAGTCACGTGGAGTCTATTCAACTACGCCATCTTTCACGAATAGTAAACTTCATTTACACGCTACATCGAACATGGAATACATTAAATCATTAGAGTCTTTTAATTGAATCCTTGTGTACGTAAAGTGCAGGGAATAAAGAATAGTAGAAAAAATTTTAAAATATGAACATACACGAATATTTACAATTTTTATGTAACTAAAGATTATTTTCTAAATATCTTAACACGCGATATTTTTTTCTATTTTGTGAATGCGCAAGTATATTTCGGAAGACGAGTAGTTTTCAATTATTCACGTAGAAGAAACATCGGGAAACAACATAATTTAGAAACTGAGGAGTTTTTTTTTTACAAAAACTAAATAAAATAAAAAAATTAAATTTTCAAGAAACAAGAAAAACTTCTTATCTTCAAACTGTTCAGTGTGTAGATATGATTTTTTTTCAAACATGTAATAAGTACAAAAACAAAGTCTTAGTAGGCTTTGATTTATTTTAAAAAAATAATTTTATATTAATATTTTAAAAGAAATAAAAAAGCCTCTAGATTTGTTTCTATCTATTTATTCCATTTTTCTATTTTACATTTATCTTTTTTGTAATTAATAATGATAAAGATAATAATGATAAAAAAGACGAAATTATTTAAAGCAATAGTTTCTTTACTTCTTATTTACAAAATTTGATAAATTGCTCGTAATAAAAATATTTTGTACAAATATCTTACATATATTTTTTGCTTTAATCTCGATTCTCAAAACAAAATTGTTCACGACACTGCTAATAGAAACCAATTTGGTGCTATAAGCTAGATTTAAAAATAGACTTTCATTTTTGTGGAAGCCCTTCAA
>NW_017259302.1:169366-174385 GCF_001594045.1 Atta colombica
TTATCAACGTGAGCAATAATGTGAGAAAAAAAAGTAAGCAACGAAAGAAATGGCAATTTTTTCAATCCTACAATAATTTTAAATACAGTCGTAAAGAATTTCGTCAAACGCGAGTATTATAAAAAGGAAAAGAGTATTTTTACATGAAAACTGTAGCCGAATTTTTGCATATATATCATCACGCGTTTTTGAAAGATCGAGAAGGATTTTACATAAGCTTTGAGAGGTATTTGTTACTGCGTTCGTGGCAGTAAATTTCATTTGCAGGTCAAGCAACTGTGTGTAACATTATAACCGAAATTCTGTGAAACGTGTTGGAAATGTTCCGGACATGTGGGATAGAACGAAACTTCGTAATGTTTCTGGAAGGTCATAGAAAACGGAGAATGCAACGACATGAGTAAATGGAGAAATAATACGTTTTCTAGACAGTCTTTGCAACGCAACATCGTATCTCATCTCATTTCAGAGAGACAGCCGTGTTTCTAACTAATTTGAAACAGTGCTCCTTTTCGATTTAAAAAGTATATAAATCGAACATAAATATGCCATTATGTCATAAAAACTTCTTTCAAGAGAATACCATCTTCCTTCCTTATATCATTATAAATATGCGCTCATTTAAAATTACTGTAATTTAACTTCGAGGCTGCATAATATGCATTTCTAAAATAATTTAATAAATTAGAATAATTTATTTCAGAAAAAAACATTTGAGAGAAAGTAATAAAAATATAATGTTATTGCATTTATATAATATAAACTATATAAAAAAATAATATAAACTATAAAAAAAAATTTAATCACTCAAGATATCCTAGTTAATACCAACTAAAAGTAACATAATATTAATGTTATAATTTTACATTCAATAAAAAAAATGTAATTATTATATAATATCAGGGAATGGAAGAGTTACTATGCCGTTACCTTTACTGTGTGTGTGTGTTATTTGTTATAATAATAATTTAATAATGACATTTTTTTATGATTAGCTATAATGAACTAATTAAATGCTAAGATTGCGCTAAGGTTAAGAAAATCACTTTAAAAAGTAACATGTCATCATTGTGCATTATTTAAAATAATAATAAATAACTTGTAACGCATCGACAAGTTATTTTTTTCCATAACATGTAATAAATAACAATAACTATGTTACAAATAAAAAGTTACTTTTTTTTAGTAATAAGTGACTTCTCCAATCTGTTACAAATAACGTTTAACTTTTCCAACTCTAGTGTTACCATTACTACGTCATAAAAAATTTGCAACATCATTACCAAATTATTATTATAATAAAGTAATGTTAAAATAACGGTGTTACGAGAAATGTATACGTTTGTTCCCCGTACATTGTTAGAAATGTAAACACGAGCTTCCTTTACATGTAAATGAAGCTCATGGTTATAAACGAAATTAAAAGTAATGAATGATTTAATTGAAAATTAAGTTGCAGTAGTTACTTAAATGAAATGAACGTGTACATTAAATTTCGTGAAAAATACAGTAAAATTTATGTACATGTACACAAATATAATACTTTTTAGTTATAAATACATTAAATTTATATATAATATAATGTCATGAAATTAAATTCAAATTGTATAACTTAAAAGTACTTAAATAACTTAATAAAATTTAAGAACATTTCTAACAGTGTATAATAACGTTATGTATTATGTTACCTACATTTATATTCAATGCAAAATTACAATGCTGATGTTATGTCATTTTTATGGACGATTGAAATATTGAAATGTATTGCTTCTAGTCAATTATTTTTATTAAATATACATCTTTTATCAAAGAAAAATACATTTTAATTATTATTATTTAATTATTCTTTATTATTGCAATATCAATGCTTTCTAACAATTTTTTTGTATTACAAATATATGCAATTAAAATATTTAAATCTCGTTGATTTAATGTAAGATACATGTATTTAGGAAATGCATCAAAGGCAATTTAAGAACTTACACAAATATCGAATTTACACAAATCGTCTTTTTATCAGATGTTATTTCCGATTTACAATGTCGATAAAAACGTGCTATTTCTCCTTCTGAACATTATGATACATTGACAGAATATGCAGGTATGTCCCAAGTCATCTGTAAGCAGTTTATCTCTGAATTCATGTCGTGTGTATTTCCGGTCAAAAAACAATCACATCTCTCGTATTTTCATTATTTTCTTGGACTTTCGGGATATGAATGCTCTCGTTACGATCGACGGCAGTGTTGAGATATAGTAATATCAACGAAATTAAACTCACCAGTAAAAAGCCTCTCTTGCAAATTCAATATCGAACGCACATCAACCACGAGGCTGAAGTCGATAAATTGATGATAACTATTAGCTGATATAAATCTTGTTATTTCTCTTTAGTTATCAACGCGGCTTAACCGATAAAAACTCATATATAATAAATTAAATCAACAATTCTCCAGTTTAATTCAAAGATAAACAAATTTTTGCAAAACTATTTATTCCAGTAAAACTATGTTGTACACACATTTAAGTATTATTTCTTTTTAATAAATCATTAGTTATACATATAATTTAATTAGAATACAGAACTATTCTGTTTATAAATGTCATATTTATGTAACAAAATTAAATAGAATTATAGCATGGTATAATGAAAATTTGCTTAACGGCAAAAAAAATAATGCAAGTTCATTTCGAAAGCGAAACTTTATCTATTCGTTATATCGAAATCACTGAATTTTTCGTGATTGTATTCATAGAACAGATGTAACGACATTGGTGTATTCGCAACCGTATAACCGGGCTGCCACATCCGATTTTCACGTTTCTATTTCGCTATCGCTTTTTGTGAGGCCGACCATTGTAATCCGCCTGATCGCCTGTGTATGGCAGCGTGGCTGCTCTGAGGCTTATTGACGTCGACTTCCGATACAGGCTGTCGAGTCGTTGCTGTTGTGAGCCCAGAAACTATGCTGTGCAAGAGAGAACCTCACGTCAAGCCCTAATTACAGATAATCAATTTCGCCAATGACGTCTTCGAGCGCGAACAGCTATAATTAAAGGTGCGGATGCTCCTTTTTGTCGCGAATACACCCAGTCAACGGGGCCCCGCCCCGTTTAAACAGCAGCGCAAATCTTTCCGAGGCCGTACGACATGCGACGATTTCAAATAAAGCGCCTCGCACGAACGTTTATATACATTCGAAATAAACGATCGATAAAACCAAACGCGATGCGACCATCTTTTCTCTCTTTCTTTCTATCTCTTTTTCCTCTCCCCTCTTTCTCAATCTGTACAGGGTGTAAATGAGTAAGTATCAAATATTTTTGAAATGTTATACATTTTCCCCTCAACATTTAAAACAGTTCATATAAACATTTTTAATTTAATTTTCTGAGATATGAAAAATTATATTGTTTTAATAGTACTAAACAACTAATGTAACAGCTAATAAACATTTAAATATTTTTGAACATTAAATACTAGAAGCGATATAATTTTAAAACATTATTATACTGATTAACATTATATACTGATTTTCCAATCTAATTATTTTTATTATTAACAATACTGTACACGTATTGTACACATGCATACATATAAGGTTGAAAGCTATAATGCTATTAGAAGAATTGCATTTTGCATAATTCTTAATAAAATATTTAAAGCAAATATTTAAATGTTCAAATGTTTAAATGTTCATTACAAGCTTGTCCTACTAATTATTTGGTATAGTTAAATAAAATAAAATTAAATTAAATTCCTCTTATCCCAAAAAATGTTTTGGATTTATTCGTATAAACTTTATTTATTTTAATCCATGGGAATACGTTCTTCGAATATTTGATATGTATTTATTTACACTTTATACACACACCACACACACACACACACGCGCGCGCGCGCACACACCACGCAACATATGTGTGTGTGTGTGTGTGTGTGTGTGTGTGTGTGTGTGTGTGTGTGTGCGCGTGCGTGTGCGTGTGTGCGTATGTATGTCTATACATATATCTGTTATTTATCTGTTTGATATATGTATATGTGTCGCACACATGCACGTCCGCGCGTGCACGCACGCACATACACATACGCATGTATTAATCTATAGTGAATCTTCTATAAATGATATGTTAGTGCATGCATGTTTTAAATTTAACTTATGTTTTCCCGTTCATTCGTTTATTTAATTATTTTACATAGCGCAGAATTTTTATCCATTAATTGCTTTCAATATATTAATTATATATCATTAAATATAATTTTTATCTTACAATTTAATTTAATTCTTTATTGTTGTTATTTCTCGACGGCATTCGGCGTAATCGTCCTAAAATAATCTAAATTGACTTATTAAACAAAGCAAATTTTATTGTAAGCATATTTCTGTAAGTATAAATGGATAATTAAAATTTGATTTATTTGAATCGAATATGGATGCTTTTTTAACGTTTATAAATATTTAATATTATGTGTTATTAAATCATTTTTCTCGGTTACGCATGTAATACTATTTTAATCTAAACAAAAACAATTATTTATTAAGAAATATCGCATTTCTCAAAAAAATAATATTAGTTAGTTAAAATTTTCGTATTATGTTGCAAATTATGTTCTAAGTATATCAGTCTTCAATCAGAAAAAGTGATACAAGTTGAATTTAAATACTTTCTAAAGAAAAATGATTTTGTGCATGCGTGCGTGCGTGTGTGTGTGTGTGTGTGTGTGTGTGTGTGTGTGTGTGTGAGTATGTATACATAGAGGGTATAATTAAATTAAAGAGACAAACTTCGAGAATAAGCTTTATAATAATAATATATAATAATAACATATAATAATAATAATAAATAATAATAGTCTCAGTAATAATATATTCACAGATGTATTTTTATACGAATTTCTTTCATAGTATATTGTATATATATATATATGTGTGTGTGTGTGTGTGTGTGTGTGTGTGTGTGTGTGTGTGTGTGTGTGTGTGTGTGTGTGTGTGTGTGTGTGTGTGTGTGTGTGTGTGT
>NW_017259302.1:174485-178438 GCF_001594045.1 Atta colombica
GCAATTTGTTATTAACTTTGACAAATTAACTTATATTAACTAAATAATGTTGCAATAATAATAAATAATTAATTTTTTTAAATACGTAATTTTTTTCTGTCTCTTGAAGATTTCTTGAGACATGATAGTATTTTTTATTTGTATCATTTTTTTGCAAAAATATGTATACATATGTAAGTAGCGCTCACAAGTAACTTGTAGAAATATTTCAATTGGCAACACTGGCAAATGGTTACAATAGAAAAATGATTATTATTCTTCAAATTTTCGAGATATAAAATTTATTTCATAGAAAAGATATTAAATACATAGATAATTTTTAACTTACTAATAAATTTCCATTGCTTAAAAATCTTTTTATTTGAAAACCAAGAATTTTAATATCAACGAAATATTTTTAATTACTACTGTACATACACACACACACACACACACACGCACACGCACACGCACACGCACACGCACACGCACACGCACACGCACACGCACACGCACACGCACACGCACACGCACACACGCACACACATATATAAATCTATTAAATTTAATGAAACAGTATCTAGTCTCATTTGCAAGTTATTAGTGTATCTCCAAAATATTGATATAAAATCATTGGCTGTATAAAAGCAAACAAAAAATAGCTGTTCCACATATTTTTCTCTCTCTCTCCACAGTTAGTACTTTCTCAATATTTTCCTTAAAACCCATGATGCATTCTACACATGTCTCATCAAAATTTATGCCTCCATAATCCTTGTGGCGTAAAATAATTCAGACAACTTGAGAAAAGTATTCAAACGAACAAGGATGAATCCGCAAACATGCGTAACTTTCTTTCTTACATTTCCGAGTTCACAGCAATCTTATATATTTTCGTAGGAACTGTCACCAGATTATCGTTTCCGTATCAGTATACTCTGAAAGCATTATATTGATTCAAATTATTTATATAAAAGAAAACTCTTCATATACGTTTATGTTCTTCTATCATGGAGTTGGAACTCTGCAAGTCAATACTGCTCTCGGTATCCTAGCGAGTGGTTAATTAAACGCGTCAATACTTGCGAAGGTGGTTCCATGCTCACGTAAACAAGAGCTTTCTCAGCCCCACTTGAGATACGTAAAGCTCAATACTCGAAATTGAGTTTAAGTATTATATACGAGAGTATATGATTATAGTACTGATAATATTGATAATTGCCACAATATTTTCAATAATTAATTTATTTGTAACAATAATATTGTTTTTCTATATATGATAAATAATATCACTTTATAATATAAAAACGCTTTAAGCATTAAAATTTAAAATTGGTTCAATTTTAAATAGGTTTTTTTATGTTGTATTTATAAGAAGAATTATCAATACTCATAATTGTCCGAAACCGATTGGATTCATCTTACAATATATTAGACACAAAAATCTAAGAGACGCATATTTTTTTATATTAGTTCAATTTGGGAAATTTAAGGGTGAAACGATCTCTTAAAAATTATATTTGATTCAAATTAATTGTTAACGAAATGGGAAATGAAATACACAGAAACATGTTTTAGGCAAAACTTTTATAATTTTTTTATATAAACTTGATAATTGTGTATTTAGATATTTCAAAACCTATCTTAAAAATACTCCATCTTCATTAAGCTTTAAGAGACTTTTTTCCTCTTAAATTTCAAATTGAGCCACGATATAAAAGAATGTATTTCTTAGATTTCTGTGTTTAACAACATATTTTTTAAAAAATCAAATTCCAGACAATTCTGACAGATTCCTAGTCTTATAGAGATTAAATTATTTTTTATTACTATTTAAAACTATTTATTGCAATAAATTAAATAAATTGCAATAAATTATTATAAAATTGTAATATATAATAATTAAATTTTTATTTCAATTTAAATAAAATTTATAATTACTTAAAATAATATAAAATTGTATTGGTTAAATAGTATTAAGGCATTTTCAAACATAAATTTGAAAATGTCAAAATTATTGAAATTGGCAAAACCATTAGAGAAGTATCAATTATATATTTATAATTCTATTTCTACACAGCAATAATTAAGAATAATGTTAAGCAAAAAATAAGCCTCATTAATGTTTATGATTAGTACATAGATAAAATTTTTAAATTTTCTTCATATAATGTTATTAATAATATATATAAATTAACAAAACTACCAAAAATATCCTATAAATGACATAACTATTAAATTTAATCAAGCCTCTATTACGTGATAGATAACAATACCGACGACTATATCATTAATAATGATCGACCAGTGATGAGTGGCAAACAATGTTTTCTCTTCATCAAAAAGTGACATAGATAGATTGACGAGATATCAATTAATACAGTCATCTTCTCAAACTATCAAAAATTTCTTCTCTTGAATTCCTATAACTTATTCATTTTTTCAAACTGTCAACTTATCAAGTATCTTTCAAAAATATTTAATTTTGTCTATGAGAATATCCTCAAATCCTTTTTAGAGAAAGAATGGAAAAGTTTGACGTAAGTCATATTTAAAATTTGCGAACATTAACAAAATTTTACGTTTTGATTCAAAATAATGTAAACCAGCAATGTAATCTTTAGACAGAAACTTTTTAAGAATTACTCTCCTTTTTATCACGTTGAGTTCTTGAGAAATGAGTGTGATTAGTAAGACTCATTTACGTTTGTCTTTACAGCGAGTTTTCGCGGACCTCTTCGTGAACTTACCAGTCCACGAAGTTTCGTACGCAAGCGGTCCGATCGATTCTCACTTTAAGGGACGATTCACGTGCTCATTGTACCGACGAAGGGCGCGAATCCACGACGTTTATACAGGGTAATCCAAAATATGCGATCTCTGGCAATTATTCTAAAAACTGAACAAAATAGACCTATCGGTCAAAATTCGACTCACTAATACTGACGCTTATTTTTGCAGTCACTTCACAAAATCTGCTGATCTTATATCTCACTTCACAAGGCTTCTTGCATCATCATGAAGTAGATCCACTTACTTCTGATGACACATGAAATTCGCTTCAGTGAATTCCAATACGTAACTCCAATAACACACACTTAATTATTAATCACAACCTAAACAATTAAACATTTGCATTATATCCGTCCTTTGAATTCTACAATTACTCTTCGCTAGGAATAAATTCAAACTTTAATCCGATCGCTTCCGAACGTCCTCTCTCATTGACAAGATCGTTCAAAGAACTATGTGACGTTCTTTATGGTAACAATTTTCTTCGTTAACGAGATTGGTCATGCAAGAAATTTGTCCGTCCATACCGTTCCTCGAACGTAAATTCTCTGCTGTCCAAAAGTGACACGCTTTGATCAAGTTTCCCTTAACGCGAATGCCTGTTCCACTTCGTCGATGTTCAAGCTCGAGAATAGCCACAACCCCGTAGCAAACTTTAACCGCAAGGTCTTTCCGTTTTCATATTTCAGCGGACAGGTCTTTGCGTAAATCCTAGATGAAACATGCGACACGGCCACTACCCAACCTTGAGATTCCAGGTGTGTTGCGTTGCGATAGGATCGCCACGTTCGATGGTAGCCACGTGGTGCACTTTGGTAGAAACGTGCTGCTGATCATGAGCGCCGATCACAACGAGCTAAACACGGAATCGTCTTGACGCGGCACAAATCAGTCCGCAGGGGCCCGGGTTTCCCGCACGGCCATAGAATTCGAACTACTACTCGGCCAAACGACCGGTTTGATCAGTTCGACCCGTTGGTTCGAGGAAAGTTCGACGAAACCCCGGCGGACTCCCGGCGCTCGCACCAGAACGAACGACGCCCTGTTGTCGTGGCGGTACGGGGTGAACGCACGGCTTTGCGGACGACGATCCGCACCCTCCACCGCCCAGAAACTGCCTTCCGCCACTGCCACCACCACCACCACCACCACCACCGCCACCACCTCCTTCCCCGCCAGGA
>NW_017259302.1:178538-180233 GCF_001594045.1 Atta colombica
TATCATCAGCAACTCCAACAGCCAGCAGAAGCCTCGCTACGAGTATAGAGAGAATAGAGAAGTATGAAGATAGTGTTAGAAATCGCGTCTGTGTGGGAAGATCCTTCCCCGTGAGCGCTGCAAATATCTTTACTCTAACAGCGAGATCAACATGGACGAAAGATATATATGAGAGCCGAATGCTGTGAGAAACCATGAGGAGCGTTTGCGTGTAGGAGAAACTTTTGACATTACCATCATGAGCCAAAGGATTTGCTGATATCGTTAGTATTTACAGCATAAGATCTAATCAGATACATTAGTAAAAGATTGTATTATAAAGATATTTCTATAAATTTCAGCATAAGCTACAATTATCAAATCTTATGCAACGGTATTATCCTAACATAATTTCTGCTGAAAATTATCGCTATTCAAGCTGTTACGTTATCAAGCTGTTCGGTGTCTCGTACCGATATCATGCAGGAAGTCCGATATCGACGTCACGTGAAACGTTGATGTATTATGAACATAGACAGAGATAGTCGTGCTGCTGCAAAATCATAGCCCATCACCTACTCGATCAGCAATCGAGATCCACTGGTGTGCGTCTCACCACAGCGTACACGTTACTACTAATAGTCAATCATATCCACCGACGCCTTTGCAAATGTAGAGACGTCCACGAACGCTACATCCTCGCACATCTATATCAACAACGCCATTGGTGTCCTTCTCGCTACGACGAATAGACACCGTCGCACATTTCCTTTCACATACAGCATCAAGACAAGGACCTGGAGACTATACCCACATACGAATGTCCTTGTGTTAAAATCCTGCGTTTTCCCGCAGTGGTTCTCCTCGCTCAAGTCGGAACCGTGACGGTTGACGAGGGTAACGCGGAGGTAAAATCGTTTCTCCGTCTTTCATTTTCCCTTTCTTTCTTTCTCTCTTTACTTCTCTCTTTCTCTCCCTCCCCTCCTCTTTTTTTCTTTCTCGCTCGCTCGCTGCTTCCCCTTCTGTCTCTTTCTCTCTTTTTTCGTTCATCCCTCCATCACTGGCAGAATCTCGCTATAGTATTTACGAGGCGGCCCGACAGAGGCGCCATCATGGGGTTGTGTGGTCATGGTTGAAAGTTTTCGACGTCGATCGAATCTCCAATTGGGTGGGAGGCACGAGTACCAAGGATCACTTGGCCGTGCCGGGTGGCACAGGTGGAGGTTAAGGGGAAATACCGAACCTTCCAC
This sequence comes from Atta colombica, assembly GCF_001594045.1. Classification (NCBI taxonomy): domain Eukaryota; kingdom Metazoa; phylum Arthropoda; class Insecta; order Hymenoptera; family Formicidae; genus Atta; species Atta colombica. Next base: position 179,768 of record NW_017259302.1, read on the forward strand.
TAGCATACCACTCTTCGCGGACACCCTCCACCTTTCTCCACTTCTTATCCTCCCTCTCCCCCCTCCCCCCACTGATAACAGTGCTATGTCGCAACTACGCAAGCTTGTGAATGGAAACGAGGATAGACTGCTTGGAGAGAGTTTCGCGGTGTCTTCCAGCGATCGGTCGGAGGAAAAAGTCCTTAACGGTCATCCTAAAACGGTCATCTTGTGATCCAAAAAATTATTTCAACGTTACAGAAAAATCAAAAATTATAATGTATATGTACTTTAAGAATTACTGCAAAGTCAGCTGTATAAATCATTTCTTATTTCCTTAAATATGAAAAATTAATTTCGACCAATTTCAAAAATAATTAACGAAAGAGAGATAAAACTAAGCTACTAATCAATAAAGTTTTACAATATATATATATAATCTAACTCCGTTTATGTATATGCATATAGTATATATATATATATATAT
>NW_017259302.1:180510-181543 GCF_001594045.1 Atta colombica
TATATATATATATGCATATATATATATATATCAATATACATTGTTCATTATATTTATTATGTTCTTCCATGTATGTTGTTCCACCTCAAAAGTGAATTATATCGATAAAATATTACTTTGAAATGTTTGGAGACGTAAAGCTTACTGAAATGTCGTAAGTTTGATTTAATTGCAAATTGCATGTACTTGCTGGGAAACTAAAGCAAGAATAAAAAAGGAACCAAGGTAAATTGGCGAAGTTAATGAAAAAGGAACACCAGGCGTATACGCGCATTCATGACAGAGAGAATCAAGCTTCGTGATTGTACTTCTCTTTGTTTATTCGTCCTCTTTCACACTCTTTTACGTTCTTGTTTTCTGTCGAATGCAGAATGGAACAGAAAGTATGTGCCAGTAAAACAGGTCGTTGCTCAGTTGGACGGATTTGGACTACGTGCATAGAGCAGAGTGACAACGTGACAAAATTCCGTTTACTGGTAACCCATATAGCAGCCAGGAAGATCACGAAGAGTTTATTACCGTTATATAGAAAAGCATATATATATATAGGTGTCAAGTTTTCTATAATCAGAAGCTATGAGCTGGATCAAATTTTCCATGCATTTTTCACACATACTTAGGATTTCATTGCCAGGATTTCATTAATGTGACATAAATAAATAAAATTGTTTTTTTATTTGTAGAATAGATATATTATGAAATGACATGAAATTGTGAATGAATTCAACATTTTTTAGATATTTAATTTTTGCCAATTTGGTATTGACAGCAGTTTTTAGCATTGCTAATGAATTGTTTAATCTTCAGCCAGATGAATATCAATGAAACATAACTTCTTTCACTAATTCAAACTTTTATCTTTTCACCTTTTTTTCATATTTTATATTCTGATTATTTTTACTTTTTACGCGGCATTGGCAGAAAAAATTATAACTAAAATAAAGATAACTAAGTTAAAGATAAGTAAAATAAATATATTTACAAGTAAATTGAGCAAATTATAAAATAATAAAATATAAATTAAATTATTAAA
>NW_017259302.1:181568-189994 GCF_001594045.1 Atta colombica
GACTAATATATATATATATATATATATATATATTCTATATGTATATATTTGTTTTACAGAAAACAAAAATAAAAATATCGATATTACAATTATTTCTATATGCACATTTATTACGTTACTTCTACAAGCCATTACTTCTATAATCTATTATTTATCGTTATTAATACTATTAATAATACTATCGAATATTGCGATATATTCACATTACATGCATAAACGACTAATTATTTAAACGAACATGCATCGATCATTAAACTGTCACAAAGTTGATTATATAGAGTGTTCTAGACCTTTGACCGCAACATTTAGCCAACGCTTACAATTCGATGTCTTGGTTATTCGGCTGACTTGAGACTATTTAATTCTCAGTCCAAAAGAGCATCGATGATCTTATTTCTCTTCTGCAGTTTTAAAGATGTCTTTCCAGCTCTTTTTTACAGTATTTAAATCCAAATTGGCCTTTCGCTTCAACATCTTCTTATGCTGTTTTCCATGCTACGATACGACTTGTTAGTTTCAAAAGTTTTTTTGCATTTGCATAATTTAGTAAGGTTTGCGCCACGTGCAATGTAGATCACGCCCACTTTTTATTCATTTTTTATTCGCAATCATTGATTCTCGCGGAAGCACTTTATTCATGCAATAGAAACATATGTGTATATAGCACGTGAAGTTTAATTATAAAATGTTTATATAAAAGCAAAAAAAGAAGAAGTTATCGAATATATTAAAATATTTTCAGTTTATTTAAAGATTAACTTTCTTGTCTTAAAAAAATTTAAATATTCGAAATTAATTAGAAATTCTTAATTAGAAATTCTTCAATAAATAAGTAATCAATAAATAATACGCGAAGAAAATAATTTTTTGCATGAACGCGAAAGGATTTAATTGCTATCATGTTAAATTTGTTGTTTATAGCAAATAAATTTGCATATTTGACAAATATTTTGCATTTACAAATAATTTGCAAGTACAAAAAAAATAAATATTTGTTACACCTGGAAATAATTTGCGATCCTTATATTTACAAATGGAATTTACCGTTGTGACATAGGATTAGCGTTTATAACAAATTTTTTCTCTCTGTGTATGATTATATCATGCGTATAATCAATAAATGTAATATAAACAATATAATAAACAAAGAAAGTCTTATTTGATCAAAGCGAATATTGATATCTAATATTTTTTAATATTTTTTAATATCATTTTTTAATATTTAAAATCCGTTTTGATCGCATAAGACTTATCTTTGCTTACTTGTATTATTTTTATATCGGTCGATTTTCAACGGAAGTAGTGCGTTTACAAGGATATCGAATAAGACAGAGATTTCCAAGAATGTAATGGCACATTGATCGAATATCTGTAAATACATTCACGAATGCTAAACATGTGTTGATATTAATACCCTGGTGCTTTTGTATCAGGGTTGATCTCGTTTCCGTTTTTATGAGAATCGTCTTCGTAGATGCCCGAAAGCAAAAATCCAGCGGAATCATGACAAAATTATGAAATCTTTTGGCAACAAATAACTATTCACGAACGCGGAACACTTGTTAGAGTGAGGAATACTGTTTCGTTTCGAGCTTATACCGGAAGTCGATTTTAACCGAAGCTTACGAACCCGATTACATAGCAACCTTTACGTTCCTCGAAGAAACACCATAACAAAGTATAAAAATATAATCGAAGAATACTAGTAAAATTAGTATAGACCTTATACTTTTATAACAGTACCGTTTATTAATGAGAAAAGTTATTGTTTTACTTGTATAAATTATTTCCAAGTGAAGTAAATAAAAGTTTATTATAAGAATAAATATTTTTGTTTTATTTTTTCCAAATTTAACTTTTCAAATTTAACGCTATTATTTTCTACAAACGCTGCATACATATATGATCATGATTCTTTATCAATTATGATTCTTGATCACTTTGATATTTAAATAGCAACAATATTTAAATTTTTTGAGTAATAACCGGTTCAAACAACTGAAAATAAGCGAATCTGTGAAATGTTAGTTTTCCAAGAGAATAATTTTCCGCTAAAAGAAGAATAATCGCAAAGGAACGATCTTTGAGATGCCGAGAGCACACCTATCCTTTCAAGCGAAAGGAAAAATACACCGAGTCTTGTAGTCAAGTTGAAGTTTTCACTGTACTAGAAGACTGTGTGATAAAGACATTCCAGCAAAAAGCCATCTTCTAATAAACTTCGCGACAAAGCGAATGGCGAACGCAATGCAAAACAGGAATGCCCTGCTCTGTGCACATCAACTTTCCGCACACTATGTAAATGCAGCAATACAAGCTGTGAAGTTTGTTACATGACGTTAGAACAGGAAAACGTGCTGTCACGAAACGCTTTCGTAATTATCTCGAAGTTACTAATGAGAAATTTAAGTCATGTCGATAAATGACGTCGTTTTTGTCGAAGGAACAGATATTTATGTATGAGCAATGTACTTTGAGCGTTAGATCTCGTGGAGTGAATTCGCGTGTGCTCGATACGACGATATACGTAGCTTCACACACTTCTACTGTAATATACAAAGCATCGTCGACACATTTCTTATTGCAAAGCAAATTTATGGCATGCGAACGACATGAAAATCGAAATAAGCGTAATACGATGGCGTATATACAGAAAAGACACGATAGGAGGATGAGTGAAGTGACAAGAGAATATTAGAGTTGAGCGAGACGCCCGATTCATTTTTAGAAATAATCGTACTCTTTTTTTTCATTGTTTATCATCTCACGTAATCTTTTGTCCATCGAAACAAAAATAATTTTTCTGCATGAAGCAGGATAAGAATTAAGAAAGCATTATGATACGGATAATGCTAAGATTCGGACATGGAAGAATGCAAAATAGGTAAAGTTAAGAAAAAAAGGGAAAGTGCCGTTCTCAATCCTTCACACGAGAACGAGGAATATCAAGCTAATCATGTCTTTTCAATCTCCATGCTTCCATCCGTCAATCAGATTCTGTTCTGCACTACTTTCAAGTGAATAAAAGTATCTCGCATGTAAAGTACCTACTCTTGAATTCTACGAATTCCAAAAAGTTTGTCGCTCAAAAAAATATTTTATCAAGTTTCAATATCCAATGTTCAAGTGAATGATATGAATTTTTAAAAGTTAAAATATAATTACAAAAGACAGCTGAATGGAAACGAGAATCTATATGACACGAAGAGCATATTCCCAAATAATAATAAATTAATTCAAGTTTATAACTAAGAATTAAACAATTAGCTATATATTATTGTAAAAGTCAATCAACAATTTTTCATATAATTTGGTAAGCTTTCATGATACACTTCTCAGTTTGTAAAAATTTCTTAGGGACAGAATTGATTACGTGGGTAGTGGTACATGTATATAATAATTATTCTTATAATTATTTATTTCATTGTTTGTGTCATTCGATATGAGTTAAATAGCAGATTTCAAAGATAAGGTATAAGATAGGGAAAAAATTCTTTACCGAGAAAAATATAGACATATCAAATAAATTTTTTGTTTCAAAGCATTTTATCGATCGTAGTATCTCGCAAATTATTATAAGTAAGAGGATCACGGCGAAGCCACAGTAGAAAATTGATTCTAAAGTAATATATTCACAAAAATCAATTTAGAATTTACTGAACCTTTCATTTATAATACAAAATCGATAAGACAATGAGTTGATTATGCAATAGAATATGGTAAATGCATACGAAAGAAATAAATTAGTTAATTTAATATAAAGTATTTAACTATTGTAGAATTTTCAAATATTAGCAACATATTGATTGACATTTCAACGTTTGTTATTGAATTTTAAAGTGGTGCACATTGCTCTGTAATAAATCTCAGTGGCCACATTTCTCGATGCATCTTTTATGCAGCTAACCGATGCGAATATTCATCTGAAGTATATTAAACAAAATAAAAGCAACAATATGCATACCAATATATTCGTTATAACGAATGTGTGTAACTAGCTATTTTTACAACATAAATATAACAGAAAAAAATAACAATGTTTGAATATACAACTTACTAAATCGAATGTGCAGTTTATGATTTGTTAACAATTGCAATCCAATGTGAAAAGAGAGAAAGAAAAAAAATTTATTAATTTTTTTGTTTTTTTTTTTAATAATTTTTCCAGCAATTGGAAAAAAAATTTCTTAAGTATCATTTTTCAATATTGTTTAAATTGTTACTTAAATACCAACTTGGAAAACGTCCTTAAGCAATTGTTCTTAAAAATCGTTGTTTTTAAGAGAAATGAGATTTCCTGTCTGTCAGAATAAAGGCAAACTTTAAGTTATACGACAATATCATTGTTACGCCGCATGCTTTGGGGTAGTATACTTATTGTTAGTAAAACTCGTAGAAACTCTCGACTAAGTTTACGTGACTCTCTCAAAGAAAACTGGTGACTTCGAACGCAAGTGATTCAGTGGCTATCTTTTGTTTAACATTAATGTTGTTCTTCCTATTTAATGAACCATTTACGAGACAAGTGCATTGCCACGTAAAGAATACATTTGAACTGAAGTACAATGCAGCACTGCATACAAATGTGCCCTCGTCGGTCGGAAAACTCATACGGCCACGAAAACACGTTTATACTTTAATATACATTTTCCGTCGCTTATTAAAACTTGTTCTCGACGCGGCGCACCGCGGCTCGATACGTAAACTTCTTAATATCCGCGTAATAATTAATCGCGGTCGGATATATATAAGCGAAAGTAAATTGTGGCAGACGCCTAGAGCGCTTAACATAATTATCGGCTATTACTTCATATAATATGCGCAATCTTCCATCTGATGTCTCGCTAGAAAGTGTAAAAGTTGGAACAATCCTAATGTCAGAAAAATAAAATAATGTTCTAAAAATATGTAAAGTATATGTACATTATACGGTAAAATATTGAAATTTTCAAAATATTCAAGAAAAAAATACATAAATATAGACTTACAGAAAAATCTGAAAACAAAAATCTAACAATAAGTAGAAATTACGTAAATAAAGGTAATCTTATATCAAATTTCTATTTGCTAATTTAAATAATAATTTATCTTCGTGAAGTTAGATTATGTATTTCTAATTAGAAAAGTCAATCACTATTTTATGAGGAATCAAACAGAGCAAATAATGTAAGAACTGGATTAAAAATTTTTCATCCATGAATCTGTTGAATCCACATTTGTCGAGTTAGAATGTATATTATTTTTTAGATTTATAATATATTTCTCTCGTAGAGTATGTAACACACATTGAGTAGTACGATATTTCATTTATTTAAATTCTAATATTTTTAATACTTTAAATTATTCGAAAAATTTTAAATATCTTTTTCAAATATATTTACAAGAAAATATTTTTGCATTCATGCTTTATATTCTTGTTGAATTGAATTCTCTTTCATAGGACGTTTCATCTTACGCGTCATCCATAAAAACTGATCGTCTCTAGAGATATGTATATGTTAGTCTGCAAAGTACCAACTTCGAAACTGCTCAAACTCCTCGACACACTCTTTAACATTCTTCAATAATTTTCCCACCACAAAATCTCAAAGAATCGATCGAAACTCGTTCGTCATCGTTTCAGAATGTAATCAACGTCGCGGTTCCATTCTTCGAGAATTTTTCACCACCATCCGTACGACCATGATTAATCGCTATTTTATTCTATTCGGTATGCTGGTGGTGTCGACGCCTAAAGAAGGGAGTTGCTAGTGTGGAAGAAATCCGAGAGAAAGTAACTAAAGAGGAAAGAAAATCCATCGTCTCCATGCACTCACCGATGCAGGACGTCTCTTCCATCTTCGTTAATATATTCCAACCGAGGACAGGCACTCGTATCTTTTCCAAGAAAGAATAAATTATCCAAACAATTTATAAACTATTTTTAAGAAATTTTGTATTTTCCCAAAAAACGATAAATTATATCAAATTATATCAAAAATTATAACTGTCTTACATATATACAATAGTATAAAGTTGTGACTTTACAAGATAAAAATTTGTTTTATTTGTTTGTTTTTTAAATTTCTTGGCTCTCTTAATAGCTACATTGATGAAAAGAAACGTGGAACATATTTCTCATTAGCAAATTGAAAGAATTGATTAATTTTTTCTTTGCTTATTCATCGTTTTGTAAGAAGGTGAAAAATAATGCATCAAAAATAAAATCGAAAATAAGAATATAATACCCGAGAAAATACTCTATTTTATCGTAAAACACTCATTATCATCACTATTATAGTTTTCATTATCTTCGTCGCATAATAGTATCGAGATCTCGCCACTGCGATAACATGTTCCCGTTTTCTACCTTGAAGTTCGGAATTGTATTTATGATAAAAGCAGTTATGCCGCGTGCTGAAACTATAATTTAAAATAATGCAAATCGCCCAGAAATAAAAAGTTAATGCAACGTCTCGTACAAGTAGCTTATACAACATATAATTAATTATTGATGCATTTGCTATTAAATTCCTTGTAATCTCTGTGTTAGATATTTTTTGTTTTTCTTTCAATAACTTCGATAACTTGGTCTAGTAGAATACTTTAATGTGCATTTATTACAGATTATCATGATCGCATTGTAAAAGAATCAAACAGAATTTAATTATGAAAAATAATTTTTTCACGGTGTGTGCTCTTCTATGCGCAAATAATTCGAATGCATTTTTTTAACATCATAATAGTCTTTTTAAAACACTTCGGCAATCTCTGTAAACACCATGGTAATTACTGCTAAAATTAAAAATTGAAAAGAGAAATTTGAAAAGAGATATAAATAGAAGGATTAAAACGTAGTTTATAAAAAGAGAAAAAATAATTTATTTAGAATTTTTCAATAGTTAAAACAAGCCTTTGTCTTTTTTATTTTCAAATAATAAAATAGATATTATTTTATTTCGCTTATCCATAAAAATTTACAAATCACACTATATACCATTTATTATACAATTAAATTAATTTCTTATATAATTTATTAATATAATAAAGATTCCTTTCACAGAAAAAAAAAGTTATTTTAAAATTTATATAAAATTTATAAAATTCAATTTATATATATTTCCACAAATTTATATCATATTTTAATATTTCTTAAATTTTTTGTAAATATAATTCTCGCATATATTAAGTTATTAATATCATACGATAAATATCATAATTTATAATTATCCATATTGTTACAAATTTGTATAACAGTTTTAAATACAAAATATGTACGATAAAATTTTAAATATAATGAATGACAATAGAATCGGTTATATTATACTAGTCTAAGTATTGTTTAAAAAAATGTTCCATACTACAAAATTGATATTATTTATGATAATAGATAATTATTTGTGCTTGACAAAGTTACTAAACGAGATTACTGCGGAAACATTTCTAGAGAAAGAAGAACAATGCAATAGATAATATCAATTCAGTCGCCAGTTCTATTTATTAATTGCAATCTCGCAAACAATTTTATCCGATAAATAACTGATTCGTAGTTTATCCAAATTTTGGAATATTTGCAGCGTCATATGCAACTGAATTAGATGATCTATGCACACATATAGCTAAAAAATCATATAAGAGAAATAACAATATTGACAATGTGGCATGTATCCTTATTCTTCAAGTTCAACGTTGCCATCGCGAATAAACGCGCAATATTCATTAATTGACTCGTTATCGAGCCAAATGTCGTAATCGGTTTCGAAAATTGTCTGTCAGTTTCGAAGCGATAGCCGAAGGTATCACGATCAACGGCACCAGACGGCACACGGTCACAACGAACAAGTTCAATCAGCACGCAGGTAGTAAACCGAGTTTGTATACGATCCCTAGCTCGTACCTCGAATCCAATATACAATATCTCGATCCATAAACCAGACTCAAACGTAGAACTAGACGAAGCAATTACGACGATTCGTACGGCCTTTGCAAGTGCAGCGCAAGCGACGTGGAGTGCAAAATGAATGAAATGTATTGGACTATTCTTCTTTTCTCTCATTCATATTTTAGACTTCACGTCTACTTTTCTGTATATTTTTATTAAATAATATCTATCTCAAAATTACAAATTGAACAAATTATTTATCCAAAAATGCATTACAATAATATCATATTTCTGATTACAAAAAGTGTACAATTCGCTAGTTTTATAAATTTTATGCATAACGTAATATTATCTATAAAAACAAAATATAAAAACGTTAAAAATATGAATGTAAAATAAAAGATTATATTCAATTAACAAATATTACAATAAGTATATATTATATTAATATTGTAATATTACATTATATCTTTTAAAGTGCAAAACTTTAATAAAATAAAAACCATGCCTTTTTTTTAAAGCTACAATAAAAATTTATAATTTAAAAAATTATAAATTAAATTGA
>NW_017259302.1:190315-195772 GCF_001594045.1 Atta colombica
TATATATATTTTTTTTTATACAAAGTGAAAACAAATTTATAATATTTTCGAATGGGGGATGATTGCACAAAAATAAATCGAAGATACAGAATAAACTTTCCTTGTTCGAGGTTTTGTTGTTAGTAATTTTAATAAAATAAATAAAGTTTAACTATATTTGTTATACCTTTTTTAATCCTGTCACTTGTAAAGTCGTATGGACGTTATGTAAATATGACGCCTTCCCATACACATAAAGCATATCTTTATTAAGTGTATATACATGCTATATATACATACATATATACATACTTTCCAAATTTCTTTGAGTGAAAGCTCACTCCAAAAAGATTTTTAGATTTGGTATTCAATACGATTTTCGATTTTGATTTTTTCAAAAACAAACTCTCGAATGAAAAAAGTTTATTCCACACTTTCAACTTATTTGTTCAAGAAATCACTCTTCGTTCGACTGTCTCCTGCATACCTCTATTTATATATATAAAATAAAATATTCAATAACTATTATTATTATTATTAGATTATATAAGCTATACCATTCACTTCGCACTCGAATGGAATATGAGAATCATATATACGTATTTATACTTTTCGTTTCCATATCGTCTCACAATAATTCTCTTTTGATCACCGATACTCTTCTGTATTACTTTCTACTTCGCGGTTTGCCTTTACATAACCGTTCCTCGTTTATCGTCGTTCCGCCGCATTTCTGATTCCGTCTCTGTCGTGCTGCATCTCCAAAGCTTCTACTTCCCGCCGTCACTTCGAAGTCGGTTTCCACTGCGAAGGGATACGCGAGAGAGTTAAGCCAGACCGTAATAATTTTGAATTCGGTTAACCTAGCTCCGGTACCCGGCAACCTTCTCGCTCCTATTTCCTAAACGCCGCCTACACCACTACATTCTATGGCTCTACCGCCACGAAGGGTGTAAACTGCTTGCGCGCACTGCGATAGCCGCGGTAAATCATCAACCCGATAAGCTGACTTGCTCCTCCCAGAGCATTAGCTTAATATCACTACACTGATTCGATTGTATTTGGCACATTGCGATTTATTAGAGAGATACAATGCGGGTAACAATCACAAAAGGAAAAAAATTATCAATATAAAATATTGCTGCAAATTATTTATAATAGAAATATTGTCAAAAATTATAAAAGAATGAAGAAATCGTTACTAATCATTATTGATATTATTGACAAAATATTTAATTAACAGTATATTAAGTAACATTAAGATAAATATTGGGTTAGGGAAAAAGTTTCTTTGTATTTTTTAATTCAAAATTGTATATATAATATCTTTGTCAAAAATAAACGAAATTTAAATTTAAGAAAAGGATTTTAAAGGGCTTGAAATCTCTACTTTCGAAAAGTTACTACATTTTTTGAGTTTCTGTGAATTTGGTAATATTTAAATTTAAGAAACTACGAACTGAAAAAGATGAAAAATTTTCTTTTTACTTTGGGAGAGGTCTCTCACGAGCCCAAAAAAATTTACGAAAATTTTTGACTACCTATCGTGAAAGTTTGAAGTTTTCCCTCACAAAATCATTTTTTAAAAATGTTCCTATGATTTTTTGTTCCTGAGTTATTCACGAGTTAAATAAAGAAGCATTCTGACTTCGATTATTCATAACTCTGATAAAAATCATACCGCAATTTAAAAAACAGATTTTTAAAGCTGAAATTTTGCTTTAGCGAATAATGTAATTGTAACGAAAATTTTGCAATAAATGAAAAACTTTTGCAAAAAATTTTTTTAAATACAAAGATACTTTTTCCCTGACATAATATTTTAAAAAATTTTAACTATAATTTTTAAGCTCCAATATTTCAATATTTTTACAAAAATTGATATGTATTGTATATTAAAATTCATAACGGATATTAAATTAAGGAAAAAATATCAAAATTTAATATCGACAATAGAGATGAATAAATCATGTTAATAATGATATGAATGTTTGAGTAACGATAAAAATCATGTTTTCGTTACACCACGTCTTGCCACTTGAAAATTAAGATTCGTTGTGTGAGTGCAGGATTTTTAATTAAATCGAAACCGCGATTAATCCGACCCACTAAAATGCCAGAAAGAATAGAACAAAAACAAAGAAAAAAAAAAGTTCAAATAAATATTCATATTTATATAAATAAATAAAAGAACACATTATTTGTTTTGCAGCTTAACAATCAAAGCAATTTTGCGCTTAATGCCTAATTTTCAATTTTTAATAAGTTACAATTTTCAATGCAAAAGTTTTAAACAAAAATATCAATAAATTTCAAAATAACAAATACCACGCAAAGCTTCGCGCAAATAAGTTTTCACGTTCTAAGGAAGCTCATGAATGATAAAAAAATTCCATTGCACGCAAACGATTACCGCTATCGTCAATGAGTTTTAACTTTCTTTTTTATATAAAACTTCCATGCCAAATGATGAAATCATTTGCTCTAGCAATAGCAAAAAAACTTATGAATTTAAATTACCGTTTTAGAAAAAAGCCACGTATTTTTAATTAAAAAGAAACACTATTGCAGATAAGTACGGCGACGCAGCATTCTCATAGAAAATACAATCTTGATCATTAGAGCTTCTCCTTACAGTCTTTTTCGACGATGCTTTTCTATGGCATCGTTCGGCAAGTCTCAGAATGCTACAACAATTGATGATACGCTCCTATTTCTCAATAGAGAACACAATGAAACGAAACTCGCTTGATGTCTTTCCTGATCTCATTGTTATATTCTTCATTGGTATATTCTTCATTATCACAACAGCATGTGAATGTTTTTCTCGTTTTCTATATTGCAACATTATTAAAATTTTATTTTCATGTTTCTTACTTATGATAGTAATTTCATCCACACAACTTGCGATACTTAAAATTAATAAATTACTATATTATATTAATATTTACACATTAAAAAATTTCGTTTAAAAAAATGGCGCAAATATTATTACAAAATTTAATACCAATTCTCATTAGCATATTTCGTACCGATTGGTCGAAAAATAATCGCAGGCGCAAATGCAAACGCAGACGCAATCTCCAATCGCTAGTGTAATACAGACATTAGGTGATTTATCCACCAGATCGCGACATCGCATGAATCACATAATACATAGTATTTTTGTTTATTAACATTTACTTTATAATAATTAAAAATTACAAAATTATTATAAAGAAGGAAGCCTAGTATATCAATATTGCAGCTACATCATAATTATATATCTATGATATCAGAAATATTTTATACACATTATTAAATTATATTCCTTTTTATAGCCAAAATATCAAGCGATCTGAACGGAAAATCCAATGAATCACCAATAAACTACGCGGTACGGAATCAAAACATGAAGAACATAATCAATCAAAACATGAAAAAACTGATTGTTAATTAGTTTCTTTATATTCTTCCTTTCATGTTTTTTTTAATTCTATATTTTAATATTTTTAATATTTTTATTTATACTTATTTATTAATGTATGGTTTATTAATGTAAAGAAACGAGATGTTACACATAAGTATCTCTTAATTTGCTTTATACCATTGATTTACACTAATATTCCTTCCTATAAGTATTTGTATAATCTAATATCATTCTTTTAATATCTTCTTCTTTTTCGATTCTTAATAATCTTTCCTATAAAATATTTAATTTCCATTTTTCAGTTTTAACAAAAATTACATAATAATTATTATAGTTTCATATTTTTCTGTCGTATAAAAATTTAATTAGACTTTATCTTTCTCAACTTTATAATATTGAGTTGTCCGGAAAGTTCGTGCCGATTTTGAAGGAAAATTGAAACGCAGAAGATTTAAATTTTTAATTTCATTTATTAAATTTAAATCTTTTGCGGCATGAACTTTCCGGACAACCGAATACTTAAGTATTGATATTTGTAAACTTGCCTCATCCAATCAAAATCTCCCTTTGATAGTAAAATTAATTATGCAGAAGAATATTATTTTCTATTTTCCTATTTCATATTTATACCATTTTAAAGTTTGTTCTATAAAAAAAATTAATAGATTTTTAGCTTGTATTTTTCTTTTAAGTTATTACATAAAAACTAATAAATATAATTTAACTTATTTTTTATTGTTTATTGTACATGATTGAAAGAAAACTAAAAAATAATGCGATTGCCGACTTGCTTTCTATAGTTAATTGTGTGTGTATGTATTCTTTGTTTTCAATTATTAACGGAAATATTTAATTCCAATTAAATTTAAGAATCGCAATAGACTATATTTTTGAAATTTTTTATCGAATTCACGAAAGGTTGAAAAGTAGAACGTGACAAATGTTTGAAGAAAATTTGATCGAAATCAGAATAAAACATCGACTCTGACAGTCATCGATACTTATGTTGAATATGAAAATTTCCACATCGAGAACAGCAGAAATGCAAAGTTTGATCACACAGAGACAATCTAACAAAAGGCGTTGCTTCGAAGTTCCATCTGAAATATTGATTTTCACGTGATATCAAGAAGAAATTCAACAAGCTCTGGGCAGACCAAGGTAAATGTGATAATTGTGACAGCAACTATTCTCAAGTGTTACTTCTCAGTTACTTTTAAAATATAATATATTTTTGTTGAGATAAAAGTACAATTTCTTGAATATTAATTGTGAAATGGAGATATTATAGAGAGAATTACTACACAAACATAAAAAAATATGTACATATGCATACATCACACGCAACATATACAAACAAAAATAAAAACAAATATAAAATATTCAAATTAAAATATAAAAATAATTAGAAATTAATTTTTTGTTTGTAAGTAGAATTAAAAAATTAACATTTTTGTACGATGTTATATATAAATTATTTTTTAAAATATTAAAAAATATTATTTCTGTTTTTAATATAAAGCAGTTTTTATATTGTGCCATTTGTATTTACAATATAAAATTAAATATTTGTATGCATAACATATGTTACTCTTTTTCTAAAGTAGACAAAATAAATAAAACTTTTACGACAACACGTCATGTAAGTTAAATAATAATAATAAAAAATGTATACTCAATAGAGAAGCAAAAGAGTTCTCTTTTTCTTTCTCTCTCTCTCTCTCTCTCTCTCTCTCTCCCCCCCCCTCCTCTTTCATTATTTTCATTTTATAATAAAATCATCCATTACATCGTTACATTGTACATATGTCACTCTCTGACAAATAGTATACAAAGTGGATTTTCAGTTACATCCATGCCCATTTTAAT
Source organism: Atta colombica (assembly GCF_001594045.1). Taxonomy (NCBI): domain Eukaryota; kingdom Metazoa; phylum Arthropoda; class Insecta; order Hymenoptera; family Formicidae; genus Atta; species Atta colombica. The sequence continues at coordinate 195,573 of NW_017259302.1, forward strand.
AAATTATGTCGAATAACGCCAGTTCATACTATGCCGTAGATGAAAAGCGATTCAATATCGAATTATTAATCTTTCCGTCCATTAATATAATTTCAACATACAATTTAACGTTTTATTACTAGAATGCTTTTTTAGGCGTCTTCGTATTACAACGTACGATTTATTTTCAATGTAATAATAATTTTAATATATAATATTAT
>NW_017259302.1:195872-207350 GCF_001594045.1 Atta colombica
CTTCTTTTTTGTAAAATTTGTTTATTATAATAAAAATAATAATAATATGATTTTATTGTAATAAAAATAATAATGAGAAAAAATAAAAATCAATTATAAGGATTCCTTATTTTTTTTTAAGAAAAAAAAACAAGTTGAAGAAGTGTAAAAAAAATTACTAATATGCACAATATCTCAGATTACTCCTTGTTATTCTCACAGAATAAGATCCAATCAAAAATATGTTTAGACAATAATTTTAGGGTTTAAAATGCATCATTTACTAATCTTATCAGTTTGACTTTAGATGGCGTCAACCGTGACTTGCAAATTAGTTAATTATTTTCGCACTTGAGATAACTATATCCCTACTTTCCTTTTATAGACACAACGAGATAATGCGCCTGACTTGCAGCCAAAGTACTGCCCTGTAATTGGACACCACTAATGCATCCTGTTCTCGTTCGTCGAACGTGAATGGAATAAGGTGACTGTAAAGGAGTTATAAGGAGGAAATCGAGAAAAAGAAGAAGAAGACATGAGGACTGTCACGTGCCGATGTGGTATAAGCGTCGTTATTTAGTTGGCGCAACCTAAATTGTTCTCTTTCCCGTATCTTCCATCTCTTCGTCTCGACACTCTATCAACGCTTCTGTTCAGCTTCCCATTTTAGTATCAGTTTCTCGACTTTTTCAACATCGTCTAACCTTGCTTTTACGCGGTTTCTCGCATAATGCACTTCGTTGCATTTCCATTCGTACATCGACCGTTATCATTTTTATTTTCCATAAGATTTCCTTTCTTTCGCTTATTCGAAACTCGCTTCGTTCCACTTGTCACAAATCCTGCGCAAACCCTTGCGCAAACCCTTTTCGACGTGTCTTCCCCTCATCTCGTTTACTTACCTATTGCCCTTTCCATCTATTCAGCGAATACTTTCTATTTCCAAATTGAATTCCTATTCCTTCTTCAGCATCTACTTCAACGTAGAACGCCGCATTGCCCACTTCGAATTGCGATGACCTGGACTGCGACGACCTTATCGTTCAATGCTGTACGATGTTATAATGTCCTTTGCCGTTCCGCCATATTCCGATTCAGAGCCCGCAGTTTCTGGGAGCTTTAGTTTCTCTCGCAGCTCGAAGATGCTAAGGTTGAGATAGAATCGACGACACTCGAACATTTCAAGAGTTTGCAATGGTACTCGGCGCGACCATATTTCGTTCTCGCGAAAGCGCGATAATCTGGCCAAACTTTCATTTACTGAAGATGGTGCTCAACTCGAGGTCGAAGACAAAGAGAAGGTAAGGAAGCCAAAGAGAATGGTAGCGATAGACAGGACCAAAGAAATTGAATCCATTACGCGGTAGATCCGACGATGAAATCTTAAAGAGATTTATCTTATATACCGTGCTGATGTTCTCGAAAGTTAAATGTTCTTTTGGGCTACATTACGATACTTTACGATAACAAGAAACTTAATCTAATCGTTTATTATAATGCGAGTAATTCAACATTGTATCACATTGACTTCGTATTAAAAAATCCAAAGTTTAACAATGAAAAACTAATTCAACCATTTATTAATCTATCTTCGGCAATATTAAAAAAAAAATGATTGATATTCACTTATATCATCAACGATAATTTCATAATTCTTACAAAGTCTACTTATCAGTTTATAAAATATTATACATACATAAATTGCAAAAATTTCAATTCAATTGATGACATTCGCACAATTTTTTGGAATGAATCAAATAACTGATAATAACAAGCTAAAAAGCTTGACAGTGAATAAATTTATGGTGCAGTGATAATCATAGCTTCGAAAGGGTGAGAGTCTGCAGGATGCAAGAAGGAATAGAAATTGAATATATTACGGCTGAAGTCGCTGTTAACGCAGGGTCGTCTATCTTACTGATTTTCTTGGCGAATTCGTTTCTTAAGCGATACATTCATATCGTTTTTAAACTTGATGGAATATTGCCCGCTATATAGCGTGCTATTACTGACGAATAAACTTTCCGTAAATTTTATGCAGGTTCTTTGTTTAGATAACTTTTATCCTTATGTTTATTAACAATATCTTTAGTTTACTTAATAATTTTCTATACTTGATTAATTTGAACTTGAATGTGTTCTTTCAATATAATTGTATAAATTATTTTAAGAAAACGCTTGCAACTTTTTCAATTTAATACTTAAAGAGAATACTTGCTTCTTTAGTTATTACTTCTTTAGTTTTATTTTAATATAATATGTTTATTATAAATATTATTGTAGAGTATAGTAATGACATAAGAAAGAAATGTACATTTCTTATACATTTATATGTATATATATTTTCATGCAAAGAAAAGCATGCAAAGATATCTCGAGGTAGAAAACTACCTTAAGTTATAAGTTATTGGATTAAATATCAGATAAATGTATAAAAATATTTAATTAAAACTACAAATATCTTGTAATGTTAAAAATGTTTTATATATAACATTTATCAGATTGAATATAAGTTCCGAAATATTTAAATGAGTATATATGAAGTTTAAATATCATAAAACGTTTATTTAAAATATTTTTACAAAATTTCCAATATTTAATCAGAATTGTATATATATATATATATATATATATATATATGTATATTAAATATGAAAATTAAAATTGGAAAAAAATATTTCCAATTTTTAGCTACTACACTACTCAATGCTCCTCAAAAATAAAAAAAAGTCGTAAATACTTTCTCATTGAAAGAATAATATTAAAAGAAGGATAAATTTCAAAAATTTTTTTAATAGAAAAAAATTAAATTTAAACCCAAACTGTGGACTGCAGTAGTAAAAAAAAGCGCTACATATTTCTCTCTACTTGAAATATAACACGATTTAAATTAGAAAAAATGAGAAGCAATTTATCAAACTGGTACAAATTAGTTTTAATAATTAACTTTAGTTATCTATAATTATTATGCTTTTTTAAAGCTTTTAAATTTATAATATCTTTTTTGTTAAAAACAAATTTTGTATATATGTGTATATGACAACTTCATAACAGATATAAGATACAATACCAAAAACATTCATTGATATAAAAACAAAATATTCATTGATTAAAAACATCTTAAATGTTAATAAAAGCTAATCATTTATAATATAATGATAATAGAGTTATAATAATTCTGAAAGAAATTCTTAATATACACATATACATATATACATACACAAAATTAACTAATAATTAAAAATATGTATATATGTATTCATAATTGTTAAAGCCTGCAACTTTCAAACATTTTGATAAGAATATCAATAGTAATGTGTAATACAAAGGCTACAAAATCTAGTAAATATCGTTACATTATCGTCCATTATATTTCCACAGTATTGTTAACGTTACAGCCTTCGGAAGCATTCTCTAAAGAAAGAACGTAATTATGATGTTAATAAGAATACATTTTAAGAAATTACGTTAATGCACTACAAAATCTAATTATTGACACGAATAAATAAGAAAAGAGCACATTCAGCGACTTTGTAGGGTGCCCTTATGAATTTCTTGCGTTAAGATTATTTAATGAAAGGAATAAAACGACATGAGTGTCGTTTGAAAGTCCGACGATGCAAAACGGAACGAAGGCGAGACAGGCAGTCTATTATGTACTGAGTCTAATAACAGCTTACCGGGGCTTACTAAAGCTTCCTGAGAGCTCCTAGAAGCGAAGTGATTGTTACGGATATTGAACGTAGCAACAAAGAGGTAAGACCAATGAGATTTTTAAAAAATTCGCTAAAGGACTCCTTTTTTTATAGTAATTTCTGTGATCGTTAATTCTTTATAATAGCGTAAGAATCTGAGAAATCTTTTCGAATTAATCGGCATGATTCGGAAAGTACATACAAAATGAACATAGAGATGAACTAAGTCAACATTTGCTTAATTTCTGATGTTACAAGGGTATTCAATCAACTTCAGTTCATATTTAAAATAATATTGCTATATATAATAAAAGTATTTTGTATTTTTAAGAAGTTAATTTTAATAGGTTTTATAAAAAAGTGAAAAATTAATATTGGTTAATAAAATTAGTTTATCTTAAATTAATACTACAGATGTAAAAAATATACATAGATGTATAAATTGTTAGCAATAACGTATTCTTCAATTAAAAGAATAAAGTATTTGTAACTAATTATTTTGAGCATTTAAAATGAGCGTTATTGTTTTCACATGATCATTTACATCACGCGTTATTATTTATCAATTTGACGGATTATTTGAATTAGTTTATGTATCAATGATTCATTTTCATTATATTCAGTTCAAATATTTTTCTTTAAAAAGCAAGTTCGTTTATTCAAATAATATCTGTCATTAAATGGAAGTATAATTAGTCAAAATATCCTACATTATCTATGAATATTGGATGAAAGTAGAACATTTACGAGAGTACTTTGACGAGAATATCGATTAGTGTGACATCATTATCTTGAAGGAACTATCGATCCGATTTAAGGAGTAACAGAGAAAACACGCGGATGTCAAATGTTCAATGAATGAGTTCTTGAGTTTCGCGAAGGACGATAATTCGTCGCGCAGCAATAATCGAGAAGATCATTTGTCTTCTTTGAATCACGAATAAAGGAAAGAATAATGATCGTCTGGTATCCTTACCTTTCCGGAGCCCCTTGAGTTACATAGGAGAACACCAGCAGCGTGAATCCTGTATTCTTTGTCGAGTTGTTCGTGTTGTCCTTGAATTTTCCTGCAGACAAAGAATTTAACAGAAAGATTAATTTAAAAGCATCTCTAAAAATGAATGCAATGCGCAAGCTTTTTACACACTGCTAAATTAAATGCATTATATTGAATAAAATTACAATAAAAGTTAGTCAATAGTTAAAACGTACGTGTAAACATGCCATAATAATCGTAAATCGTTGAAAATAAAAATTATCTTTTAAACTTTAAAAAATATTAGAATAAAAGAATCCATTATTTCAATTTTTCGTATGAAATTGCGGAAGTATACGAAGTTTGGCTGCCACCTTTAGGTATCTTGGCTATGAGCCTAAATTGCCATAACGAGAAGAAAATGACACTTTCACGACTCACTGGCACATTTTTCAAGAGACTCTCAACCAGTGATTTATAAACTGAAAAAACTTCTCGCATGAGGCAACTTTGGCAATTACGAGAAAGCAAACAATCTTATAAATTAAAGTTTTTTCGCTCGCCTCTTCGCATGATTTTTTTGTGCATGCACTTGCATGTGATCACAAGCACATGACGGACTTGCGCAAGAGCGAACAGGAGGTCTCCATCTATCTGGGAAATTCTCCGGAGCTTGACGGCGCTTGGTAAAGTTCAGAAGGGAATTAATTGCGCAGGCGAGAGGTATCGTACGGGCTTTTTTGTCGATTAAGCTGATTTTGAAAGCGGTTGCAGGACGCTTTAACACGTCGGCGCGGGCGATAACATGCTAATCTTGCCTACAAAGACTTTGCTAACGTCGTAGATTGTACATACATATACGAAACATTTTGCTCAAGGGAATAATATTAATAGAATTGAAAAATATATTATGGCTTCACAGACGTTTTTAAATATATTAATAATATAGAATGCCAAAAATTCCTCTCTCAATATACAAAAATATTTATTATAGTAATTTTTTGATATAATAAAAAATTTTGTTTTCAGACTTTATTTCAAATGGCCAAGAAATAGCTGTAATAAAAGAAATGCCAAAAATATTTTTGTTTTTTTTTATTAAAAAATTAAAATCACTTTTTTTATTATAAATAGTTAAATATAAGATAGATATTTTGTATAATGTTATATAACAATATGATTGATCGACATCATCAATGTCGATCAATCATATCGTTCAATCTTATGTAAAATCTTATATAAGATTAACAATAAAATTGTTATATTTTCAATCTTTGTATGAGCAATACAGATTTTCTTCACATAGATTTTTCGATCATTTTAACAACGAAAATATTTTAATAATAATAATTTAAAACTTTTGAAAATAAAGTATTCCAAATTAAATAAAGAGTAATAATTTATTCTCAAATAATAATTCATAAAATATTTAAAAATAATTTTATATAATATAAATTTGGATATAGTATCCTTCTTCACCATGTCCCTATAGATCTAGCAATAAATAGCATAAAAAAGAGAGGAAATCCTTGCAAAACTAACATTCCACAAGATGAATTTACAATTGCAATTAATCTAGTCTTAAATTCCATTTTCTTCTCTTTTAACAACTTTTACAAACAGATTTTTGATACTCCAATGGGTTCACCTATGTCTCCAATAACTGCGGATATAGTAATGTAAGATTTAGAAGAGTCAGCTATTAATAAATTATCTATACAACCATTATTTTATTATAGATATGTGGATGACATCATCTTAGCACTTCCATCTGACAGTATTGACATGACGCATTAAAACATTAAGCACATTTAATTCCTTACATAATAGACTACAATTCACTATGGAAATTGGTACAGAAAAAAATTTAAATTTTCTAGACACAAGTATTATTGATAATAAAAGAATTATATTCGATATATCATAAATCAACATTATCTGGCAGATTTCTAAATTTTCATTCAAATCAACCACTTTGTCATAAGAGAGGCATAATTATTAGTATGGTGAATAAAATTGTTTGTTTATTTCATCCTCGCTTTCACCAAAAAAATTTAATTGACACCATTCAAATATTCCTTAATAATGGCTATCCTCTATCTCTTATTTTCTCTATTATTAATAATAGAATAAAATATCATATTCATAATAATAACTTCACACATAATATTAGCACAAAACATAAAGAAAAATTTTTCTTATGTTAAATCTATTTCAGAAAGCTTTTTACCAATTTCAATAAAATTCAATTGTAAATTAGCATATTCTATTCCTAACACATTTAAAAATTGTATGAAAAGAAGAAAAGATGAACTTGAGCCAATGTCTAACCAAATATATAAAATTTCGTGCGAAGACTGTGATGTCAGCTATGTAGGCCAAATAAAATGAAAATTAAATACAAGATTACATGATTTATAGATATCAAAAAAAAAAAACGGATTCACCATTAATTATTTCTGACCATCGCATGAACTTAAACCATAATTTTAAATGGAATGAAGTCAAAATTTTAGATAAAGAGGCTTCTTATAATAAAAGATTAATATCTGAAATGATACATATAAAAAACCAAAAGCAAGACATTAACAAACAAATTGCCAGAACCATATCTCCAGATCATACAATCACTTTCCCCTTCATAATCACTTCCTCCTCTCAATTACTTTCCCTCTTTCTTCTATATCTCCCTTCTCTAACACATTTCCTCTCCCTTCCAGAAAATTTCTTTCCTTAACTTTTGGATAGAATAGTAATAAAATAGTAAATAAGAAGGAGAAAAGGAAGGGAGAATAGTGAAATAATTAAAAGATAACAGAATGAAAAATAAAAAATAGTTTAAGGTAAGATTCTCATAACGTTTATAATTCTTTGAATGTCATAACGATCCTAAAGCACTGACGTGATAACAACAACTTTAACTCTAATCGTTATTGCTTATAATATAAATTGCAAAAAACTTGACTGCGATTTTTATATCAGACTCTCTTAATATGAAGGTAATTTATATAATTTAACTTTGACTAAATTAAAAATTTGAAGATAATATCTTGGTGATCGTTATACAATTAAACTGTCATTAATTCTATAATGCAGTATCTCTATGAGTTACTATATCTTGATAAAATTGTTTCATTATTTTAATAAAAACAATCCGTTTACAATGGAACATTTGATACTCTGAATTCTTTCAAGATTTCAATTCTATCGACAACTACAGTGAGACTTTAAATATATTAAATATATTTAATAAGCGATCATAATGTATACAAATCCGAATAACTTTATTTCTAGACCGAGCGAACTTTTATGTATTGAAACATTGAGAATGACCCAATCGAGGTTGAAACGTCTGTATATTTTATATTTTCTTATATATATATATATATATTTTTATATTTTTTTTTATTATTGACTAATTATTTATTTTGTTTATAATTGAATAATTTGTTAAATTTATGTTTAATATATCTTTTTATTATAATTACTAATGAAATAATATAATTTTTGGCTCGTAGCCCTCTTTTGTTATACTAATTTGTATAATATATTTACGCCCATTTATCATTTAGTCTTTTTTCAACTTTAAGTTTAAAAATATGTGGATAAACGTGCGCACACAAATATAAGGAAAACAATCTTACTGTCAATCTTCAAAAAAACAAAAATATAATATATATTATTGTATGTCTTTGAACAAAAGAAATTAAATCTATTCAAGCAGACATAAAGCTTATTACGTTATACTGCTAGATAAACGCGAGATGATGGCAAAAAAAATAAGATTATATAGGGTTTCGAAGACAAAGTAAATAGTGAATTATAATAGTTGAATATATACCTATGTCGTATACCTGTATCTGTTATGTACGATTCGTTTCATCCCTTACAGTTTTATTATATCGAATTTATAAACATAATTTCCTTCTCGTTTAATATCTCTCACAATATGTATGCTAAAATATATTGTACTGCAGTAATATATAATAATATTTTATCGAATAAATTTGCATAAACGTTATCGAGATTCTCTTTTTCTCCAGACATTCTTTTCAAAAGATTTTCCACGCTGCCAGAATCGATTTAAGTAAAGGTTACCCATTCGATTTCCACCGCAAAGTACCTAGGTTCTACGATCAGAAATCTTTCTCCTTCGCGCGCACAGTTTCTATCTCTCTGCCTTAACCAAGATCATCGTAGCAGCCACAGAATAATGAATATGTAAAAGCTTTTATCAATATATCAAGAAATACTGCATTTATTACTTTTATCATATAACTCTATTATATTTAATTATATTGATCTGTAACATATCTGTTAATATAATTTATCTTATAAATGCTTAATACAAATTATAAACAAATTTTAATCTTATATTTTTTATTTGTAGCTGTCTAAATGATCGCTCATTTGAATGCATGTTCTTTTGTGTGTATCAGAAACAAAAATTAGAAAATTTCTAGATATTTATTATTTCATAAATTTATCAATCTGCATAATCGAAGAGCCGACTGTGAAAGGGTTACTATGTGCAAACACGACGTGAGACATCGCAAACGCGAAGGGAGAGCTATGCAAACAACTTCGTATTCGTATACACGTGAAAAAGGAGTCTCTTATGCCGCTGACCTGTTCTCTTTCTCAAGATATTGCTCTTTTTTATTATGTATTTACAATGTGCAAAGAGGGCGAGAATAATTTTGAAAGGTTTACAAATAAAATTAAACATGCACGATACATTTGAGAACGATGTCATGATTAGACTTTTGATTTAGAATTTCATTACAAAATCAATAGGAAATATTTACCGAGGTGCTACTCATTCAAGTACTTATTATTAAAATCAATTTAAAATCAAATTAAATCAGAATTCAATTAAAATCATTTCAACATTAAATCTTTAAAAGATCAAAGTTGAAATCACGTAGTTATATAAACATGAAATCATTTAAATTATTCAAAATCATACGAAATACTGTTATTAAATTATTTAAAATAATTTCAAATTTATAAAAAATCAAAATCACCAGAAATCGGAATCCCATTAGTGACTGAAAAAGAAAGTATCCCATTAGTGACTGAGTAACAACCTCTCCGTATTTACAATAAATCATAGGATGAATTTTACACAACGATAACATAATGCATATGCTGCAAAACTTATGATGCTACATATTGTAAATTGAAAAGTAAGTTTAAAGTTTAAAGTTCGATATTAAACTTCATTAAGAGTAATTTTGCTCGTTATATTCACTTATTGTTGAGCATTAAGCAAAGTATACTGAAGTAACACGATATAAATATTTTTTGATGAGAGTAAAAAGTGTTGCGATAAAATTATATATTACTCCGTTACAGGAACGCCCTCGCTAAATCTTTTAGAAGTTAAGCTCGCATTCCCATGAGAGTAGATTCTAATGTAAAATTAGCGTTTACTCCGCGTTTTAATTGCATTTTCTCAGTAAATGTTTTATTCGAAAGCCTTTATTTACACAAACAATTTCTTATCTTGATACATATCAAATTGGCAAGAACTGTGTAAAAAGAGATTCGCATAAAATAATTTTTAAAAATCTTACTTTTAAATAAAAAATTATTAATCCTAGAGAACGCTATAATTATTAAATGTTACTGATATGGAAAGGAGAGGAATCTGTAAGGGCTGATTTCGACTTTATTCAAATTTTGTCAAAACTCATGAAAATTTATTTAAGGACAATTATATTCAATTTAAATGATTTTAGTTCAAACGGAACGATGATGTTGCCATATTTACTCTGAAATTAATATTTTGAATATATCTGATTTTTTTATTGAAAAACTTATTAAAAAATCACGATAGAATCATATAGGAAAATGATCAGAATTATTCTGGAATGGCAATTCTTTCAATTCTCTTTGCATTTGATACCGATGCTCTTACATATATATTAGAATTTAAATAATAATATGTGGCAATAAATTTCAAAAAAATGATCAATATTTGACTTTTTGCATAAACTATCCACAATGTGTGTGTGTGGTGTGTGTGTGGTGTGTGTGTGTGTGTGTGTGTGTGTGTGTGTGTGTGTGTGTGTGTGTGTGTGTGTGTGTGTGTGTGTGTGTGTGTGTGTGTGTGCATCGTACGTGCGTGCATAGATGCGCGCGCGCGCATTTCTGTATATGTGTCTATCACAGATATAAAAACTTCGTAGTACGTGACTCCTGTAGTATTTAATAATTCGAAACCCTTTCTGGTGTATGGGAGAAGGAGTGTGCGTGTGCGCTCCAAAGTATTATTACTATTGAGTGGGAGGGAGAGGGGGGGGGGGTGTTTAATTCACGTAAGTCCCCTCTTACGTATAGTTTGCTTATTATCTTTATACATTTTTGTATACCTGTATTTTTATGATTTAATTTTTATGATATAATTTTTCATAATTTTATAAAAGGTTTTTCAATAAACCATTAAGTATTCAAAATATTAATTTCGGAGTAAATACGGCAACATCACCGCCCTTTAAGCTAAAATCACTTAAATATATTATAATTGACCTCCAGAGATAAATTTTCATTTGAGTTTTGACAAAATTTAGATAAGAAATCGGCCTTTATAAACCCTCCTTCTTTACATTCGAAAAAATAAATCATTTTAATTAATATAACACAAGATTTTCATACATTTCACATTTTTATTTAAAAAATTTATAATCTAGACTTTTATAAACACAAAACAAATTATCAACTAGAAAAAAAGAAGAAAAGCAAGTACACTATTAAATTCAATTCTAAAATGAGATATGAAGTAAGATAAAATTAATAACAAACAATGTTACTATTATATAT
>NW_017259302.1:207450-213872 GCF_001594045.1 Atta colombica
AGATTAAAAAATAATTAATATGTATTTAAAAACAGTTTTTTAGAAATCTGGGAAAAACATTTAAGAATAATGGCTTAATTAATTCATACCAAACAAATATGTGAGTGTTTTTATCTATTTTCTTACAAAATGCATATCCAAATCTTGCATTACATACATTGTATCGTACTTTCCTTTATATTTTTATTGCAAAGTATAATATCAATTTCGTTTTTCATTTCCTTTTATTCTTTTTCTTTTGCTGCATATTATTTCTAGTAAAAAAAAACAATTGTAACAGTAAAGAAAAGAAAAGAAAATAATGAGAAGGAAATAGGGAAAGGAGAGAAGGGAGAAGAAAAAAAGAAGAGAAAGAGAGAGAGAGAGAGAGAGAGAGAGAGAGAGAGAGAGAGAGAGAGAAGTAATACTTCCTCTCTTGCTCTGTTCTACATAATTATACATCATCTTTTCTATACAATTATACATCATCTCCACATCAAATTTAAATTAATATTGTAGGAAGGATTAAAATAGTATTGATTAAAACAATTAATTTACTTACATTTTATAAAAACTTATACAAAAAACTATAAATAAGACAACAGAATATATCCTAAATTAAAAGAAAACATTTGCAATTTTATTACATTAATTTAACAATTCAGATTTTTAAATACATCAACAATATCTACACATATTTTATACTAATAAAAGATATTTTTAGAGAAAACTTACGATATAGCATGTAGCAATTCTTGTCGCTGCTTCTCTTTCACTTTTACGCTTCCACCTTCCTCAAGGGCTGCTTGCAATTCTCTTTGCAAGACTGCCAATTTGCGACGTTCACCCTCCAAAAGTAACGAAGTAACCTAAAACAAAATGTAAGAATTATTTGCTATTTCGTTGAATGGCAATAATAAAATTATAAAGTAAAATAACATTTTCGGTTTCTTGATATATAGCGTATCAAAATAAAAAGCAAAAAAGTAAATTGATTGTCAAAAGATAACTTTATTTAACTGCTATGGAATACTATTTACACACACACACACACACACACACACACACACACACACACACGGAATATTTATTTCCGTTAATTTACACGAATCTGTTTCATGTACAATAGGTAATATAAAATATGTAAATTTATTATAAATTGGAAAACAATACAGAAAAAAAGCAATTAAGTTTCATGAATGTTAATTAATGTTATATTTGACATTAATATTCATAAATAAAAATAAACAAGCAAAAAATAGAAGCTTCAGAGTAGTTCGATGCAACAATAAAGAAGCCATCAGTGATCAATACTCTCTAAAAATTACCTACATAAATGAAAACACACAGTTCATGTAGTTTACATTGTACATATGCATGTAGATATTAAATTATATTATATTATATATTTTACGCATAATGCATAATCTTGCTGTTAGCTGTGTAAAATAATGATATTATAATTTGAAGAAAGATATAATTATAGAATGTAAAATTATTTTCTGAAAAAATTCTTCTCTGCATCAAATTATTATAGCAAAAAATTTCTGAAAAACTAAAGTTGCAAAAATTAATTTCTGCAGAAATCCGATATTATTTTGAGCGACAGGTGATTCATTTGCTTCGTGAAATACATAGATACTAAATGAATGAAATGAAAAAGTTAATTCTTGTTAAAAATTAAGAGTAGAACATAGGCATAAAAGGTGCAAAAGAAGAAACTGCAGTGTTACTTTTACCATCTGAGAACGCATATGATAAAAGAAAGATGAAAATTTATCAACTGATGGTAATACAGTTTTTTTTCAATAATCACATGTTGGTACAAATTTTTAATACTTTAATTTATCAACTATCGATATAAAGCTACCAAACTCAAATTATCAATACAACTGTTTTTGAAAATAGAATAAAATTTAAATATACCTAATAAGTAGTATCACAATTTTTTTATACAACATAAATAATATATATCAGTAAAATCTGTCAATTTATAAAAATCTAATTTGTTCTATTTAATTAAATAACAATAATAACAAATGCAATTGAACGCATTAGTGAGCATTAGCGAACTAAAGTTGTTGTGCACTAATCTATTCTAAAAGCAAATATCTCAAATGAAAAAATGCTCAATATATATTTTATCAAACACCATAAAATTTCTTGTATTAAGAATTTAGTAATTTAATATATTTCTATTATTTTTTTATTTTATTTACGAAGGAATGCATAAATTCAAACTGTAAAGAAATAATCTTAAATAATGAAAATTAAAAATAGAATGTACACTACACTTACACACACACACACACACACACACACACATACACGCACGCACGCACGCACGCACGCACACACGCATGCACAAACCTAATATACAACACAGTTCTCTAAGAAATGTTCTAAGAACATCCAAAGGAGATGCCCTCCCTCCGTCTTTCAAAGAATCATATTGCGTAGGAAATAAAAGTTTTACATATACTCTTATAAATAAAACATATATATTAATTATAAGACATTAAATTATAAGATTACTTGAGCGGCGCAGCTTTCTTATTACACTTTCTATTAAAAATGTTAGCATCAATTCTGAGCATAAACAAAAATTAATAGGTTAAAGAAACAAGTTCTTTATAAATGCTTCGAAAGAGGACAGTGTAAGAAACCTCATGTTTTTATTTATACCTTGTAATGATTTCAATTTCCCTGCTGCGTCCACGATTTCAATTTCCCTGCTGCTCCACGAGCACGATAAATCGTACAATACGCATCAAATACACACACGTTCGAATTCACGCTTAGCTCGCGCGCGAACATCTCATATGCAACGACGCGTGCAAATACGCACACGCGCACGTGTACTTAAATCATTCATATACTTGTAACACAAGTATTGGTTCATGAGTACAAGCATATATATGTATACGCGCATATATACGCGAGCGAAGAGATGCCTGAATAGATAAAGGGAGATATGAGCCGCTTGCCGCGACGACCCCTAAGCTCGTTGTGCTCGACGGAAGATACGAATGTACTCTATAATTGGTCGAAAGTACTGGACTTCCTACGATTGTATGAGTTATTATTGCTAGATTATGCTAATTTCACAAAAGAGATGAAAGCTCGCGTTGATGCGCTCATAAATCGTGTTGCTCTTTTCTTCTTGGCTCACCACTGTTAACTAGTAGGTAATACCTACTAGTTGTCCTACTACTACACTATTAACCCACTAATTTTCTCTCCCATTGAGAGATAATTAGAGATTAAAATCGATAGATATCTTTAGGATGTTCTACATTCCATATCCCTTTTTTATATTATATACAATTTTTTGTATACTTTAATCTTTTCCTCTTTAAATTAGAAGTGAGATAATATGTGTAGAATAATTGTAACAGAAAGATATCGATGTGTTATAAGAATTTTAGTTAAATGTTTACAGAAAGATAAATAATTAAATAATCATCCATTTCCGAAAATTATTTAATTAATTAATCGCTAGCACTCAGACATTGTATCATTATGGAATATTATATTACGTATATATTTTTTTAATTCTTTTTTATTATAATAATTTTGTTTTCATTATTATTCACATATTTTAATATATCGAAAGGATAAATTTTGTTAAAAAGTGCTCCATATATTTGCACTGCGGAAATAGATAACAGTCGCAAAAAGATTAGAGTCACCTAACACTTTGTAACACTGTATCGCGCATATTGAACATTTATATTCCAATTCAGAATTTAAATTATATCGCATCGTAGCCAATATAAGTAAATTCGATCCAAATATATAGTATTTATAATATACTATAAATTATACGATAAATAAATCTTGATACATTTTTGTATGTATAATAATGATTTAGAGTTTATCTCGATTCGCGCATCACAATTTAAAAAACGCGAAACGCACGATAATAAAATTATAGCTTCTCCAAGCAAGTCCAAGCAATTGTCTCGCTTACTATGCAATGCAGTGTTAATAAAACGGAAATTACTACACTTGTATGTACATTGCTACAGCATTACAGAAGTATTATCCAATTGACGGATTAACATTTTTTTATATTTTATTACGCATAAAAGAAAGAAAATATTTCTCTGAGAAAAATACAATTCGTTTCTTTTAATAGAATAATTTTCAAAGTATAACAATTTTTAAAATATTTGGAGGAAATATCAAGACGTATTTATGATAAAATTCATTACATCATAAAAGCTTCAAATTGAGTCAGTTGCAAATATTGCATTATTTATGACTAATCACGCACATATGTCAGTGTAGATGTGAAGAAAGAATTCGAAAGAAACTTCTTTGCAATAAAAATTTCAGTTCATATACGTGCTTGATTATAATTAAAAATCTATTTTGACAGGCATGCGGATAAATATATTTATTCCATTTTAAAATACGTTCCGCTATTTTCGATTGTTCGATCGAGTATCTATAAGATATTTTTGAAAGAAATGGTTCTCTAAAAAAAAATATCTAGAAGATCATTGTCGAAGAGATCATTGTTGAAGAGATGTTGTCTTGACTCTCTTTGCAAGAGAACTTTTTCTGAGAGATGTGACTTTTCTTCAGATTATTATCAGTCGAAAAGCACAGCAGTGCAATGTGTCGATTATGTTCACGCGATCATCGGAAGTTTCCAAACGCCACCGGAATCGAAACACGTACAAGTGCTCGTTGCCAAAGCTTCGTTATTGCAGATCAGACTATCTTAGTTTCAGCAAAATTCAGCGATAAGTCAGCTTGAATTGCCAGTTTCGTGGTAGTACGAGTGTCAAATCAGACTTGGTCAGCATAAACTTTGGCAAAGTTCAGCGAATCTGAACTATCCTAAAAAGAAACTTTAACAAAACCGAATTAGAAGCATCGCATTATTTTAAAATATCTATAATTAAATATCTATAACTGTTTATTAAATATTTTTAGTAATTCTTCCTTGACGAACATTATTTATTACCTCACTTAATCCTAAGTCTTTAACATATCATCTTGTTTTCACGCGTTCCTTTATTATATTGTAAATAAATACAAATTTTATGAAAACATTTCCAAATTAGATTTTTTAAATCGCGACGGATGCACTATGTTGCATCATGAAACGGATATATGATGGTGCTTGGATATGATCGTCTGTCGAAATAAAACTGTACGCAATTCCTTGGAGCACTGACTCCGCTTATTAAAGATTGTCGCGATACCAAACTGATTATGAGTGCACCAAGCAATTATCCTGTCTATCGTAATCGCGTATTCTTGCTGACTATTTGCGGACATTACGCTAATGTGTATGTGTGATCGAGATTGAGAAAATAATCGCTATTAGAATGTTGCACACTTACTACGCAGCTGCACAATTATGCAGAATTAATTGTTAATAAAATTGTTATCGATAATTTTTCGCAGCACACAAGCAATTTCAATGGAATCTGTGAAATACCGGTAGCATGAATTAATGTTAATGCATATCCCGTGATGAGAAATCTTTATGGTGATGCTCAATCGTAACATAGATATTCGCGGAAATCTTAAACATACATTAAACTAAAAAGTCAGCGTATGTATAAGATAACATAATAAAAAATAATAAGCTTCCTAGCTTTTTTACCTAAAGCTTCACTTTTCTTAATTACAATCACAGCACGCAACCGCATAATTACTTCAAGGACCCTCGTGATTTAATTTTCAGTAATATGTAACTCTATGTCATTATGAGTAATTTCATGTTACAATATGATTAGATTGGTAACACGCAAAATTCTTACCTTGAGATGCTGCAAAGAATACTTCTTATAATTAACGCGTTTCTTAGATATTCGGTGTTCGTTAATTTTACAATCTGGTGCATTATTAATTTTCATAATATATAAATTCCATTATGCTATTTTAATTTCTAAAAATTTTGTTGGACTCATATGTTGTTCTCGAAATAATTGATTCGAGTGAAGCAACCGCCAATTTATTTTACCAGCGGTAAATTATAAGTTTCAATTTCACTTTCGATTAGTTTGATTCGATTTTTTTTTTCTTTTCAACCGCGATTCTGTTACGCCGAAACATCGCGGCGGTTAAAACGGAAAATCATCCGTGATGAAACGAATTAGCCGGTAAGTCCATAGAGAAATCTAGCATGAAGAAACGGCGAAGAGAGAAATTTCGCTATTGCTTACTTGTACAATCGTACTTAAGCGAGTGTAATTTATGCGCATAATATTTAAACGTAATTGATAGTCCAATGGCATACAAAATTAATATCGTTAACGTGTACATTTGCAATAAAAAAGAGCATACAATTGCAAAATATTATAATGATTAATCTGAATCTGCTCGTTCATTTATGATAAGTCTCCAGAACTCTACGCTCATTTACTCTCTCCCTCTCTCTCTCTCTCTCTCTCTCTCTCTCTCTCTCTCTCTCTCTCTCT
>NW_017259302.1:213972-224080 GCF_001594045.1 Atta colombica
TTTCTCTATCCCCCTTTTTATCTTTGATTTTTTCTTCAGGATTATTATTCACTTATATATCATTGGCATTCATGCCACTTATTATGCCATAAATTAAATCGCCCCAAATAATCGAACACAATTTCGACTTCATTACTAGAAATTTATAATTGACAAAATTATCAAATGAAACAAATCTCGCAAATACACACGCAAACAATTTTATAATTATACAACCGCAAAATTTAATAAACAAAAATTTATACTTCGATATAATAAATTATTAAACAATTAATTTTTATTATACATTATAAAAATTAATCTGCTTCGAAAACATATTGTTAAAAGCAGAAGATTAGAAAGTAGCAAAATATATACATGACGTTTGGTATCACATTATTGCATGAGTGATTGAGTATTGTTTAAATTTACTACAAGAATACATTGTTATGTCATTATAATAAAACATAAGACACGTGTCCATGCAACATAGTATAAAATAATTTATATGGAAGTACATTTTGATTTGTCAGCATCAAGTCAGCAAATTTTATAAGAGAATCAGCAAACTTGTCTACTAATAATGATAACGAGTTTTTAGGCTTGAACAAAAAGTTCAAGAAACAAATGACATTCGCTCATTTTTTGAAGAGCTTGTACAATTTTCTTCATGCTTCTTCATGCTTTTTTTTACTAATTGTAAGTGAAAACGTCCTTAAATTCACAAACCGTACTTATATAGATTCCACAATGATATAAATGTGAACAAAACTTACGAAATATGTCCGTTTTTTTTACTTGGTCTTATTTCGCTTTCGACGACATGATATTCCGAATAATTTCGCAAGATAGACCATATGTTCTATAAGTTGTCGAACGAGTATCGATCAAATGTGAATTATAGAGGTGAGAAATGGAAGTTCAGCAGCGTTCAATGTCCTCCGAAAGTACAACTCTGTTTCTTTGCATCACACATCTATATATATCTCATCGTATGTATTAATTTATTACGAGTGTATCGATCAATTAAATCGATGCTCGTTAAATGCTGATAATGACGACGAAACGTCCAATATATAAGTTATATCTTTGGCTGTCATCAAATTATATTAAAATTCGGTCTTACCGAATTTATTCGATCATTCGAAATGTCATGAAATGTCGTTACACGACTACCTTTACTCTGTTATTATGTCATTCGTTTATGATCATGCAGTTTTGTTAATTACTACAAAATTATAGTTTCTCTTTTCATTTCTGTCTTCAATAAATCTATTCAACAATTCAAATTTTTACATCAACTTTTTGCCACAAGAAAATTTTTTATTATTTAACTTTCTTTAAACAATTTTTTTAATCAGTTTGTTATGTTTTTTCGAGCTCGCATGCATGCGTACGTATTTTTCTATTTATTTAATATTCTTATTGATACTCCTAGTTATACGCTTTTTTAAATTATTGATTTTTCTATCGAATAAAAAAAATTCAAATAATCCAATATTTATTTTATTGTCATAAAAATAAATAAAAAGGCTGCAATAGACATAAAAAGTAAAATAGAAAAAAATGTGTTTGGAAAGAACCTCTCAACAATGCAAAAATTTTCGAAGCTAAGTTTTGACAATTAACATCTGATTTTATTAGAATTTCACTCGTTGAGACGCGGAGAAAGATATAACAGTTAGATTGATCACAACAGGGAAGAGAGTGCAACGAACGAACTTTCCTTGGTCGTTTCAGTTTCAGATGGCTGACTGTTGTACCAGAACCGATACGGATTTTCTGGGTCGAGCCTCTCACTGGCCTACACTACAATCGCAGGCAAAAGTGACCATTGAAATCAGTCAGCGTACTCTCAAGTGAATGGATAGCTAATCCTGGATCGAATGTATTCTCACCTTCAACAAGGATACCGGAGATCGAGTATTAAATTATTTTCTCTTTCCTCATTGTTCTGACTTTCAAGGACTCTCCGCTTTAACAAACATAATATCTTAGAAATTATTTTAGTTTCACAAGCTTATTGAGTGATCCTTTGCACGTTTGAGTCAAATGAATAAACTTCTCATATAAGTAACTCATATAAGTAACTTCTCTTACCTCCAATTGTACTCCGAAAAGATCTCGCGATCTTCCAGGTCTAGGAGCATTCAATTCTTGCATCTCGGATTCTCGTTCTACCAATCCCATTTCTTCAAAATACCTAAAAACACAAATGACAAAATTTAAAGTCTACAATAGCATTTTAATTTGAATTAAGTTCTTTGTATTTTTATCAACAATAACAATCTGTCTTAAATGAATATAATATAGAAAAATATTAATATTGAAACCAATACATTCCAATATTACGACAACTTTGTCAAATTAATGCATATTAAAAATATAAAATCTTTCATCGATTCAACGCTTTTTTTTATTAAAATAATGTTACAATATATGTATTTTATTAATCGTGATGGCAACAAAATAGCGCAACGTTACAGTGACTGAGTTTAACAAATATGCTTTTCTCTATCCATAATGTATTACATTCGTTTCTAGTTTTTTCTGCTTTTATGAAACGGTTAAGTTATCATAAAAATGATATGTAATATAATGTAAAATGATACATGTGGCGAAATTAAATCAGAAGTTTTCTCAAAGAAACTACAGTAAACTGGTAAAGTAAATAACTGTAACAGAAACAAGGTAAGTTTGATATACGAAGCATTCTGCAGTAAAACATGAATCATTCGATGGAGAAAGACATAACAGTTATAAACGCATAAATGTCTGTAAGCATGACAAGTTCCGAGAAAAAAAAGTTAGTTTTTATTGGAAGGAAATTATAAAAAAATAAAAATCATCAAAGTAGTAGAGAGTCAAAAAATTCTTTCTGATAAATATAAATATATTTTTAAATAGAAAGTTGATAAAAATTTATAAACTTTTGATGATGAATGTATAATATGTAAAATAGTAGAAAGGCATTAATTTATATCGACTTTAATATATAACAAGACATTATAAATTATAATCAATTTAAATGTTAAAACATGAATATGTAAAAAATATTGTCACTATTAAATTTATTTTATTGCTACTTATTTATATAATAATTTTATTTGGTATTATTATAACGTAAAAACTTTGGTATAAAAACTAAGGATATTTTAGCAATATATACAAATATTAAAAGTATTAGCTAAAAAATCAGTTAGAAAAGTCAACATTAATTAATATTCGCCAAAACATTTTTATCTATATTTTATTTTTATGAATACGTCCTAAAATAATCTGAAAAAAACAAAATAAATAATTTAGCTTATAATGGCTTTATACAGCAAAATGATCATATTTTATTACAGTTTTAAGTAAATAATTTTAAACGAAAACTTTTTTCTTGTACAAATATTTATTAGGATTTTATTAGTATATATAAAAAAATTGATTTTAATTTATAATGCTATGGCTTCATAAAATTTGCAAATAAATAATATTGGGATTCTAAAGACGGTTAGTCAGATTGTAAATAGCACTTACACACAGACGATTTAAGCGTCATTGACATATCATTACGTACTACTCAACTACTACATCAATATCTCACACACATGTAGGTAAACACATAAGTAAAATTTTGTATAGCACATAAGTATAAAGTTTCGTACAATAATTCGTTTTAATTAAACATCCAAGTCTAATTTTAAGGACTCCGCATTGTTTTTTCGTACTAACTACTAGTCTGTAGATTACTATTTCATAAATACAGATTGCACAGCTTTTATTATAAAGCAAATATTGTCACGACGTAACAGCTCTGGAGCATCGTTAGAGTAATTGTAAGATGATAAAGAAGATCTCAATTTCTTGAAATCTTCATTTTTTTGTCATTCTTGGCATAAACTCCACCTCACAGCCACGTATTAATGCGTATACTTTAATCCTAGAAAAAAATTTTTTAATCAGTAAAAGAGGAAAAAGTAATTGTGCAAAAATTATATGATTTAGTCGGTAATACAGATTACTTTAGGATTCCTTAAGAATCAAATAAATAAAAAAATTAAATAACTTAAATATATGTATTATTCGGGATCTACAATAAAATAGAAAATTGACAAATCATAGTCGATTATTTTTTTCACATTCGACTGTGATTGATTAATTTTCTACGACTTAAGACTCTACGAACGCTACGACTTCTATTGTAGATCCCTCGCATAAGAGAATGCTCAAATTTTACACTGATACTCAAACGTAAAAGTAAAATAGTTTATAAAGTCATTTTTTGGGAATTCAGTTAATTCAGTATTCTGAAATTCTTATATTTTCTCTTTTCCGCAAAACTTCGAAAGTTACGCTCTTCCTCTCATTTCACACATAACACTTCCGCGTAAACGCCATTATCCCGTTGGCATTTAAAACATTTACGACGCAGTGTCACCACAGCGCGGCGCCGGGAATACCGCGACGCGACGCGACGCGACGTGACGCGACGCCCGCGCCGCGCTATCGTCAAAGCGTGCGAAACACTGCGCATTGTCTGGCAATCCGACACCGAGAAAACAATAAAGCCAAGAGTGAAGTGCTACGACTCACAAGAAGAATCGACTGTGTCGGATATAACACTGGCAAAGTTTCTCGCGACGTGAATCATCACGGCAGTGTTGAAGTATTCGCAGATCGGTGGAGGCAAATGACGATGATTTCAACAACGTTAGAAAAGCAGAATCGCGTGATTTTACGAGTCACGAAAAGCGTGTTGATTCAATCAAAGAAGAGGATCGATGCACGGCTGCACTAGAGGAAGACAGGACGGGAGGAGGCAACGCGTCAGCAGGATATGCACCGCAACAATACGTCTGGGTAACGCGCACGAACAATGGACGATATGCAGCGCATACGTCCTTGTACCGTTATCTCGTTCTCCGCGGGATTATCCGCTAATTATTTGCAATTAATCGCAGAACCGTGCGCGCGCGGCCGGGAACGATGCTCTAGGACAACATCGTCCTCCGTCGTGATCGCATCGCCGCATCGCCACATGGACGACATAGGTGCGGATGACGATCTATCGTCTATCGCGTATTACTACATCGGTTGTTAACGCTATAACGAACGTCGTTGTGCGCCGAACGTAATTGCTTTCACCGCATAATTTGTAATTGCATTATTATCTCATTTCTGTGAGCGTTTTAATGCGTTGCGCAATTAGGCAAATACATAATTAATCGCTAGCGACTGCTAGACTATCTTGTTCCGCGCCTTATCCTACTATCACATCGCATCGTATTACTTTGCTCTGCAAAATGATTACATTCGCCATAATTTTGTTACGTCTCACGTAATCATTTCTTTTATATATATATATATATATTTTTTTTTTTTTTTCCTTACTATTGAAATTGAATTCATTGACGTCACTAACGTCGCATCCGTGTCGGCTCAAAAACACACCTTAAAAACAGTTTCAAAAACATCCTTCAAATTTTTCGTTTAAATGTTTTTTAAACTTAATTTAATTCAGTTTTAAATGCTACTTTTCCCTTAGTTCTGTAATTTCCAACTGCAAATTGATACTGGTTGCTCCACTTCCCATGACGATCAAGTTAATTGAAGAGTAAAACTTCCTGTTTTCCTACAGGAATGTAAAGAGAACTGGAGTCATCGATTATCAACGGTTACAAACTGTATATAAAAAGATTTATAGAGTTTTCACGTAGCGAAAGGATGGATTCTCCCGGCCACACGGTGCCCATACGCGCAAAGAGCTAGAAGCGGAAGCAGAAAACGACGATGCACGCTGGAGGAGGCGAGTCAGTCCTAACGGGATCGCGATACGGATCATTAGCGCTGTTTAATCTACGAGCGAGCATTCTAACGCAACCGCGCGTCGGAGTGGCGTATTGTAAAATCAACTGCGTCATGGGAAGGAATAATCCTCTCTTCCTTCAATTTCCGCGCCGGCGAAGCATCTCCTGAGTCATCATCAACGTCACGTGATTTCCGCTACTGTGAAACATTAGAGTTTTACGAACTACGATTTACTGTGACGCGCAATGTCGTGTATGTCGTCGTCAATTCTTCTGCTTCCTCAAGAAGTTGTTTGATCTGAGAAGACTAAAGCGTAGTTAAAGAGCGTAGCTAAAGAAACCATCAGAAACACACAATACTTCGCTTTGCTGCATTCACGCAGATATATCAGCTAATTGCGCAAAACAATCATTAGCGATGGATTCTCCAATCGATAGGAAAGGATGTTTTTGCAAGAGAAAGAATAATTAAAGTCGGATACCGTTAATATCACGCAGCGTTCCCTAGTGTAAACAACGCCATCCCCTCTGTCATATCCGATGCGAATGCACCGCCGGTCTACCGGACGATGGGCAAATAATAAGCAGTAATGACAACGTGGTAGATATTAAATGTGCCAGCACATCATGGCCGTGGGTCTAATCGTAACCGGCGATCTTGACAAGCCATATCGTTGAAACTGCCATCCCTCTTTTACACTCACTTATCTTTTACCCTTGGCCGCATGTAAACGTCATACATAGTAGATCAGCATTAACATATACTTCGTATAAACCCTCGTCCTCCTCGTCTGACAAAACATGTCTAAAAAAAAAGTTGTTGATAGAAATAAATTTTATAATATCGTAAGTTTTAATCTTTAAAATTAGATATTAAAAATTTATACAGATATTGCGATACAGATATTTCGATTCGTATGATAAATTCTCTTCTTAAATTTTATATTTTATTCTAACACATTTTTTCTTCTTTTTTTTTTTGTAAAAAGAAACAAACGGCGCAAATTTCCACTTCGTAATAACAAGAATATATAGCTTTATCGCGATGCACAAAAGATTATCACAGGTTAAATACGTACCTACTCCTAGAAAATGTAAGGAAGGTTAGTAGGAACAGACGGGAATATTTTCATGGAATTGCAAGACTTGCATTAGCGTGCTCGTCCGTAGTCGACTTCCGAGAACGCCCACATGTCTATTAGCACGCAAGTCGGTTGATTTTGTTAAAGAAGACCATGCAAATGCGCGGTTTACATTTATTTTCTGCATTTATTCGCGAATGGAAACGAAACTATCGCATTGACCATCAGATCAGAAGGAAAAGGAATCATGGGGTTACCTAGCTTTAATAGCGGCCATACAGTTCTTTCGATCTCTAACATGACGATATCGAATCAATCGAGCGTTTTTCGTCAAATGTTAATCGCTACATCAATAATATGTGGCACTTCTTTCCAGTTGCTTGAGGCGAGAAAGACAAAATCGATAAAATTATCATCATAACCGACGATATCGTTGAAAAATGACGATATTAACATTACCGGTAGTTTCAAGTAGGTCGCAACTTTTGAGATAAACGAGCCAATCGAGACCAGTGACCACTCCTTGACCTAGACGTCTCGACATTAACCTGGCCCGACCTACTCTTCATCCTGATCTTGTCGGAACACAATGTCACGAGGACGCACGACTATAAAAGTTAAAAAGTTTGTCCCTCTCAAAGGGATAGGTACCATCAGTATCACACATGTTTTAATTTGTGCGTTTACGAGATAACATTATTTAGTGCAGCATATCATGCAATTCTGTTATATAATTAAATATGAAAAAAGAGATATCTGTGATACCTTTAATATCAGCTTATGTATTTCACTTTAATTAAGAAATGGTATAATTATATACGCAACTTCTATAAATAAATGTGATGCATTTCCTTGTAATATACAGCTGAATATTTTGTTACGTCGTATTCTTTATGTCTTATCGTTTTCAAATTAAACTTATAAAAGTATTTCAAACTTTAAGTCAAATCTTTTTGTCAATAATGATTTTCCTCTTATACAATGCACATGTTTTAATTACATATTGATTTCTCATTTTGATTTTGTTTTTACCCTTATATTGTGTATGTTATATTTTTTTATTTATTGTATGTTATATTTTTTTATTTAATACTAAAATAAATTAATAAATTATTCAAGAACAATTTCGTATCAAATATCTAAATCTATTTGTATAATAACCTTTAATGTAATAACTGTTTTAAACTGTTTTAAATATTTTACATCTGAGCTATAAAAAATTAAGTAAGAATAGCTTTGAATATAATAGCCATATGATGACTATTATATAACAATATCATTCTTCCTCCCCCCCCCCCTCCTCGAATCACTCATAAATCCATCACTCTTCCGCGAGAAGTATTATTTATTATTATAGCACGAGTCTTCAAAGGTTTGTATTCTACACACCCATGAACATATCATTATTATAATACTTTTCAAGAAGAGGGGAAGATAATGAAAATGAAAGTACCAAGATATATATTAAATAAACGGTAAATATTTTTTCATTTATATCTTCGTATTATAAACAATGAAAAATGGCAGATGTAAGAAAGAAGTATGTATTTGTTACATATATGCTGAATATACAGTTTCTTTGAAAGAATCTAAACCAATAAAGCTTATAAAAGATAAAATAAAGAAAATTATAAAATGTAAATTTATAAATAACATGAGCATACTGCGTACCATCAATTTTATTTAAGGTAATTCGAAAAAAATATTTTCTCCTTATACAAAGAGAAACAGAACAAAGAATAAGAAAAAAATGGCAAAGAAAATAACATTAATATTTAGACCATCAAATACACGATAATAATTACCTCAAATGAAGTTCTCATAAATTTTTATCGTAAATTTTACGTCGTGGTATCTTTCATCACTTAAATGCCATCGAACCTTCATAGCGACCACAAACAGCTCTAATAGAATGCAAAAGGGTAACCGTTGACAATTCGTTAAAATGCCAACGACAGGCTGACTTATACATAGCAGATGTTGATTCAGTTCGGACTAAAAATAAACGATATTTACGAAGAACTTAGTCAATTATTTGTCTATGAATTTTGGAGATTAATTCCATCATTTTCAGAAATTTTTTTTAGGTAACATATTATTTTTATATTTATAATGTTAAGCAAATTGAATATTTATACAATATTTATACAATATCATAAATACTTTTTTCTTCTTAAAATTTCTATCGGTATTAAAAAAAATATGTCTGGTTATATTTTATTCGTGAATATTAAAAATTAATTATTTCATTATTGATGAATATTCTATTGATGAATATTACCCATGAAAAAAGATCAGTATTGCTTTCCAATAATTTATATCTAAATATATGTCAAGATAATTGCAGGTTTCTTACGAAAACACAACAAGATATTTCTATTATATTATATTATTTGTTAAATAGTCTTAAATTTCTTCAGCAAAAGCAAGTAGCTTACAAGAGATGATAAATCCTGTTTAAAATTTTTACTGAAAAAAACCTTATCTCGGATTTAGGCTATTTAGTATATTGCAGCCGAGAATCGCAAGTGAAAAAGCTATAGGAAAGACAAAATCTGTGAATGTCATCATGTCGATCGTGTCGTAAAGTCTTTCGCAATAAGCGAGCAATAAGTGTGATGTGCACACGCGCGCATATATGTGTGTGTGTGTGTGTGTGTGTGTGTGTGTGTGTGTGTGTGTGTGTGTGTCTCTTCGTCCTTCTATATATTTTACTTTTTTCACTTCGATGTCCATACGTCTCTTCGCTTGTACAAGGATCGTACGTGTGTGAGAAAAGTAAACCCGCTTTATATACGTTTACATGGGACGCGGTATCGACACCTCATAAACCAGGAGGAAGTCGTATTTCTCGGCTACACCTTAATAAAACGAATATATTTTGTCGTTGTTATATGAATGTCGTTCGCCTATATGAACATACGAAAATATCGATCAATCGTACTTCGCAATGAGTTTGCGAAAACATCCTTAACAATGGAATAATAAACGACTAATGCCGATGGAATTGCCTCAATAATTACATTTATACTGTTTGACATCAAACATTTAAGCATTTGTACTGCTTATAAATAAAATTTAATATTTAGTTTGACAAGTTGTTTTAAATTTTATTTACAGCAATATAATTCGATACTCTCTTTTATAATTATTTTTTCTTAATTATAAATCCTACATTGATTTTCATTGATTAATTTATTTATTAAACAAAGAACAGTTATAATCTATATGATAGATTATTCACAAGTGTAT
>NW_017259302.1:224180-263505 GCF_001594045.1 Atta colombica
TGAGAAAACATGAACATGGTATAATATCGGCACCTCGTAAACAAGAGTGTTGTCTCATTGTCGGATGTGTACACTGTAATAAAGCGACTTGATGAGGTGCATCGCCATCGCTGTGAGTCTTCGCAGTGTTTCTTCCGGAACATAGGCTCTTAGCGTACACGAAAAGAAACGCATAGGAAACAAGTAGACGACGTGTATGCGTTTAACTAGCAGACACTTTGCTATCGTCGTAACACCGAGAGCGAACAAGAATCGCGCCTCGCTTGCACACATGGTTACGCTTCGAATTTCTTCGGCAACAAGCGCACAAGAATCGAAAGACCGCGAGTGTTGGCAACAAAGGAGGATGAGAATGAGAAAGGTCGATGATCCTTAACGAAAGCTTCGCGACCTTGTCCGAAGTATTGATTCGCATCAAAAATTGGTTATCAAAATGTCAATCGCGCGAATCTGCCAATCTGATCGAATCTTGCTTTGGCGTAAAACCGATATTCATATCATAAAATCAAATCAACATTAAAAAGTAGAAAAATCGACAATATCATTTATCTTAAAATATTTGATTAATTCTATCAATTTTATTAATTAATCGAACAACTTACGTAATAATATATTATGCCATGCACAACAAACTCAGATAATTGAAGAATTGATAATTGAACAGACGCAGATAATTGAAGAAGAACATAAATTATCAAAAGCTCCTTCTCTGTACAGCTTTTAAATTTATTAATTGCACCTCTGCAAGCTTTTTTTTAACGATTTATTATAACCAAGAAAAAAGAAATGAGTCAGAATCATTTGCGACAGAAATATGTGCCAATAATGATTTAATAATGTTACGCAAATAATGTGGACGTTTTTAGATATTATATAGTTTTTCCACTTGGTACTTTTTTCATTGCACTAATCTTCATCGGTTAAACAAGCGCGAGTCTCAAGTTTCCCCGAGGAATATTCATCTTCTTGCACCTTCTTCAGCTTACCACCAAGTCCACTAACAATAAGTCTGCACGGAGAACGTGGCGCAAAGCAAAGGAAGGAAGTTTTCTATCGATCCATGCCGATGTTTTGAGGTCAGGGCGCTGCGCCAGCACTGCGGCTACCAACTACCGAAACCAAGCTTCAACGATGTCCTCGTCTTTGCCATACCAGACTTCAGATATACTTCAGTTGCCAATCCGATTTTGACCAAAAGAAATCATCCCGCAAAATTTTAGTATAATAAATCAGTGACAAAAATAAAAATTTCAAAAAGATATTTTTCTTAATTCATTTATTTGAAAAAAATAACGAACAAATAATTCTAATTTTATTCAATTTAATGATTTCTTTTTATTCGTATTTTATTCGATATTCAATATTGAATATCGAAAAAATTTATTTCAATGAAAAAAAAAATTAATATGTATAAAATTAATAAAATTCTGTAAATAATCAAATAAATATTAATTAAATATTTAATTTTATATATAATAATCAGATAATGTATAAGCACTACTAAAAATGTGTATTGAAATAGGTTCAAGAATATTCTTTAGTCATTTTTAATATGTTTTAATCTAACATGAATAATGAATAAATGTAAAAATGAAAAATAATTTGAAAAAAGCGGTCATTGTATCGGCCATTGAATTATACCGCAAGAGTCTTTCAAAGCACAAAGATCACAACGTTGTATCGCGTGACTTTTCAAGTAAGCTACTTCAAAAAAACCGTCAGGCATAATTTCGCAGGTGCTCGTTGTCGACTGCATTGCGGATGAAATTTTCTTTCATCACTTGCACGATCAGCGGATTTATGCTTTCTTTGCCAAAATTGTAATCATGTAAATGTGTATAAATTATCTTAAGAGAAAAATTATTTCGATATTTATCCATATACCTAACTTGTTAAATTTTAGCAAGAAACATCTAAACAAAGTAATTTTTTATGACAAATAGAAATCGTACTTTATTAAAAAAAGTTTAAAAAACAAGTATTTATTTCTTATTAGTAAGTTAAAGAATGTTTTTATATATTTATAATGTTGAACATAAGAATAAAAAAAGATATTTTTATTTCCTAGATGTTTATTGATTGATTTATGCTTACCAATATATTTTTTCAAGAAAATATGCCGACATTAAAAAGATTAAGATATATTTATCCGTCTACCGTATGACAATTTGCAAATTTCTATTCTGTCTACAATAAGAACGATTTCTGCGCAAATTCCATACCTGCTGTATTACGAAAAAATAAATTTAATCATACAATTTCTTTTCCTGGAAATACAAAGAAAACTATATAATCGCCATAATTTCATTTTGCGAGCAAAACGTTCCGATTGTCGATGAAAATTGTTACATCGATAAATTAGAAAATATTTGCATTCTAACAAGTTTGCAGACATAACATTGTGCAAGACGTAACAATGATTTATTATGATAAATAATTAGAAAGTAAATTAGCTGTTCCATAGCACTATTAAATATGAGTTGCAATTTATTAAAACTGCTCTAATAAACATAATAAAGAGCTGAAAATTGAAACAAAATAGATGTTAGATGTGTTATTACAATTATAAATTGTAGCTATTGTACTATAATTTTACAGTGTTATTTTACAATGTATGCATCTTGTGTATACTCAATAAAATTTATTTAGATTATAATTTAATTTTAAATAAAATTCTAGTAATAATATAATAATAATATATAAATAAAATTGTACATCAATGACGGATTTGAATAATCAATTCAACGAATGAAGGATCTTTCACTGGTTTTACTGCTTTCACATCTGCCTTTTCAGAATAGGTGAGAGTTGCCCATCATAAATTTCTTCATTACATTTCATTGCCCATTTATGATAGAAATATATCCTTCGGTCAACCAATGAAATCATTCAATCTTCAAAAATTTCAATTCCGTTTAGCACAACACATGATGAAAGTACAAGTAAGTTTTATTTGGGAAAAAAGACAAAGCCGTCTATTATATAGAAGTGGTTCCATCCTCTGACTCTCTTTCTCACTTTTCCCTCACTATTTTCTCCGAGCATAATAGCAACGCGGTGATGTATAACAATTAATGCTAATCTATCTCGTATCAAGAACATTACGTTACTTTTTAACATAGGGATATTTCTAAATTAAGAAACAAAATAAAAAATTACGTCAAGCAAGATAAATCAAGTAAATCTCAAAGATAGATCATAATATTTCCACACATAAACATTGTATTCGTCAAATTTATAGAAAATTGTAAACAAACTTAAATCGAATTATAAGAATTACAACGAGTATTTCAATGAAAGATATAGATAGAATTATTTTGTATTTTCTTGTTGGTTTTGTTAGATAATAGAATACTATTTTTTAGAAGATACAATTTTTCCAATTTGCTAGAAGCGTTAGTAGCGCCGAACACAAAATGATATTTCTCTTGATACTTACTTTACGAGTAAGCTGCTAACCACGATATCGTACTTATAACCGATATTGGAAGGTAGGTAGTTGACGTATATACATAGATCAGTTCAAACGTTTGACGCATATCCGCGTATAGTGCATACGTCGAAAAAGGTATGTGAAGTATACGTGGACATGAATGACCGCGCGACATATGGCGCCTAAGCACACTCCACTACGTCGTGTGCATATTTTCACTTCTCTACCTCTCTACTTTCTTTACTATCAAAATGATCGAACGTCCCTTGTTTTCATTTCTTCGATATGCATCCACGATCAAAATGATAATGACTCTCGATAGAGTGATCGATGTGTTATCCTTAAAAACCGCGGTAATTCCGAAACCGCGAATTCGAAAAATACAACGGATATTGAAATATCATTATCGCAAAAGCCTAATTAAAGATTATCGTTAAAAAGAGAAAAGCAAAAGAATAGACTGGCAAAATAACATTATTTAAAATGTTAAAAAATTTTAAATAAAAATGATAATTTATTTATTAAATGTTGCTGAAAATGTTATGTTTATATTAGATATGTTTTTAGAAAATATTTGATCCTCACAGCAAATAGTGAAAAATCTTTTCATTTTCCTTTTTTTCATGTTTTCATTTCTTGCTGCATTATTAATTTTGAATATTACTAAAAGAATTTACAATAATCGATACGATGATGAGATAACAATGGTCGCGATATCCTACGTACCGTCTCGAGACTTTGAGCAATTTAAACAAAACAAAAATGCATTTACAAGCAGCTTAAAACACCACATCTTAATGATTTTCTTGGGATATGAAACGAAATTACCGATAAGAGTTGGATTCGCTCGGCCCGTCGGAAAAGCACCGGCGTGGCGCGCTTAATAATATTCTCGTGACCCGAGACTGGTTAGTCGGGAACCTCCGGTCTGTTTATCGATCCGTGAACCGAGTCACGCCAACCGACCCTTCGCCTCGAAGATTCAAGCAACGCTAATTCGAATTTCTTTCTCTTTCATATATAAACTGAGGCATATTCTTCTACCTTCCTAAGGAAATAAAAAAAATCCAATATGCGTGATTTAATGTATCCTTCTTCATATTGTTCGAAACCAATATATCGATCAATCTCATATAAAATAAGCTAGAAAAACGTTTTACATAGTATCTCGTGAACTTATTCCATAGCGATCTCCTCACGTCCTCCATCGATTTCTTTTAATTTACAAAAAAAGGAACATTCCGCGGTGTCTCTTGACGCGTCGCCACTCAGAGAGATCCGAACTAAACCCCTCGTTCGAAGGGTTATAAACCAGAGCTACGAGAGAGGGGAAGTTGCTGCGGAGGTGGGTCACGCAAAGAATGGGCGGAGATTCCAAAAATAGGACCATTACCGATAAGACCTAACCGAGGCGCGCCGTCGTAGGTAGGTAGGTATATACTGCGCGAGCTGGCCGGTGATGGCAGGTGATAAAGCGAGGGAAATGGGGTGAATTAAGGGTGGAGGTAGACGAGAAGGTGATGATGGCGTTGGCGAAGTCGACGGAGTCGGCGAAGGTGGTCGTTGCTGTTCGCCAACGATGATAACAATAGTGGTGAGGCTTTGTAACAATGAGGGAGAGGGGAGGAAGAGGGTAGTGCGTGAATGAAATAAAAGGGTAAGGTTATTCCTTACCCTTTGATATTACGCCCTATCCACACCTCGACGGTTTCTGTTTGAGAGATTTAATTGGGTAGACAATCAGACCAGTTTCGGAGCTAGCGAATTTCTTTCCTTTGTATTAAGTGGCTATGTATGAGATCCTATGCTAAAATAATATTTTCATAATCTATATACACATTGAATGAAGTTTACTGTTATTTAAATTATTAATATATGCCTCTATTATACTATGATAATAATTCCTGTTATCACAAAATGTATTTTAAGTAAAATATATTTTAAGTAGACGAATGTCAACATTGTATGTAAATATTTAGTAATAGGATTTGACCGAAAAGGCCTTAGATGACTCTACGATTTTTATAGAAAAGGAAAAACTATTTTTAAAAACGACTGAAATGCAGAGATTTCTTATGTACGTTCAAGGATACAAAGAGAGAGAGAAGGAATGAGAAAAGAGACTAGGGAAGAAAAAGGCACAGGAGTTTGAGTGGCGTTCTACGACAGAATCGCGTGACTACTCACGGATCAATAGTTTACTCGTATACGTAGGAACAGGAGTTGGCTTATACGAGCTGGTTTAGACGATGGTTCTACCATCGAGGGTAAAAAGATAATGCTGAACAGATTCTTACGGAAGTTCATATATATAGTTCCGTCTTGATAATATATTAATAATAATCACGAGCTCTGGATTCGAGATTAGCTCTGAATTGTTATTCTTTTTCTACATGTATATCCTGTGTGTATTTTGAGAAAAAAAATTTAAGATATCATATCCCATTAGATTAAGTTACGAAAACACAGTTAGAATATTTGTTAATAATACATTCATAAATTATAAACCATAACAAGAGAAAGAGAGAAAGAGAGAGAAAAAGAAAATCATAAAAAATTTATATATCTTATAATCATGAAAATTTATACAGTAATACGTATAAGAATGCAAATGAATATTATATATAAAAATAAATGCTAATAGGGAAATCACTAATAGGGAAAATCAATTTTAATTGTCTATTTAAGCGAAATCAAAAATAATGCATGGAATCATTGGTATTGAAGAGTACTCACTTTGTATAGTTATGTAGAAGAGAGAAGTAAAGTTCTCTACTAAAAAGAGTTAAATTAGTTCTCAGGAATATTTAAACTATACGCGTGTACGTACGTAGACATCTGTATTAAACGGATCGATTGTCCCAGCGCTTGTGCTAATTTTCATAGTAGTAGAAAAACTATGTGGCAATAATGTAGCAGGTATTCTTTCCAACGATCGGCGCCACTACGACCCGCCACCCCTTTACCGTCAACTTGTCTTGGATTACAAATTAACGTTGACCGAGGAAAGTAACGCAATTACTTTACCGTTTCTTCACTAATACTTGTGCGAAACTGCGAGTAGAAAAAACTGTTATCAAGTATCTAATCATATAATATTACGATCTTTCTTCAGTCATATAGTAATTTTTCGTCATCTTGATTTCCAGAATAAAAAAAAATACATACATGATTTTATAATAGAAGACATTAATTGACAAAGACATGCTCTAATTATTTGAATTTAAAAACTGTTAACACTTGATATTCTAGGAATACATTAGATAGAAATACGTGTATATGTAAACGATTATATATTCGTATAATTACATGTAATTTCTCATGAGATAATTATTTATATATCGAAAAAGAGAGATATGAAATTTTGCAAATTTGCGAGCAATATTATTATTCAATCAATATAATGTATTGCAAAGCAATACATTCGCAATCTTTGCAAAATATCAAATAATAATCATTGTCGTATTTCATCACATTGCAGAAAGAATGAAAATCTTTTTTTTTCATCCGATCAAAGCGCGTAAGATAATAAAACAAGCATTATAATCATACATGAGCGTGAATACATAGATGATACACGTATGCAAGAGAGAAGACGAGCGTAACAGCACAGCCTATCTACCAGCAATAATGGCAGGCTGTATCGATCGAACAAAATGTTCTTGGAAACACGACAAGCTCGAAACTCTTTTTGCTCGTTCGTTTATTGGACGTATAGCGTGCGTACGAGCTTACGAGCTTGCGAGCTCTCCGACACTTCAGAGGGTTTTAGGCTCCTCCCTTCCATCAGTGTCTAGAAATTTTGTAATGCCGAGTTTATGTTACGTATCCTGACACTAATGTAAATTATATTCCCATAACTAATTCACAACTTCATTTTAGCTGCTTTAAATGTAACAGGCACTCTAGAAAATTTAAATGGTTTTTTTCTCACACAAAATGATCTTTTCTACAATTTTAATTTACTTTTAACTGATTTACATATTTATTAAATTATTTTTTTATACATATTATGTATACTAATAAAAATATTTTTACGACGTTTCCTAATGTTTGCGTTGTTCTAAATATACAGGATATCTATAAAGTCTCACCTCCTTTATTTCGGAAACTATTTAAAATTGAAATGAAAAATAAACCATGAAATACGTTTGACCATTTTGAAGAGTTACTCACAATTAATGCAGCTTTTCGAAATGATCAAATATTGTACATATTTAGCGATTTTAAACCGTTGCTGAAATATAGGGGATGTAGACAGACTTTAAACACCCTGTATGTAGGCGTTATGCTTTATATTAATTTTAAAAAGGACAATCGCTATAATTTGACCGTGAAAATCTCGTGAAAATCATCACTAAAGAAAGATCGTTGAAAATACTGTTTGGCCAACTCGATTAACTTTGTCATTGATTTCCACTATATCGAGCATAAATAAATTGCCTTTCTTTCTCTCTCTTTCTCTCACCCTCTTTCTCTCTGTCTTGTATCGAATATCCGCCAGAAAGAGTAAACGCGTATACGTGTAAGCTGTATACGCTCACATTACGCCTGTGTACGCAATGATTGATGGACTTTTTCGTGACGTTTTCTTGGCAAAGGCATATCGATTCGTAGGCCGGACTCTCGCGCTATCCTCATGCATTTATTCGCATGTATTAAGGCGCATATACGTATACGTATATGTATATGCGTGAAAATAAGCTCATTTATAACCAAATATTAATCGCGTGATGTTTTATTTCTAGCTATTAATCATTTTTCAACGTACACGTAAAACACAAAGTATTGCATTTATGTAGTGTACTGTATCCATTATGTTACGTTATTCAATTGAAATATTTATATTGCGATAACTATTATATTTGTAATAATTTGTAATAAATTATAGATAAAATTCTTTCAAATGTTGTAATTTGCACTAACCGTATGCGCTTGTTCATTTCTTATATTTCTCCTTTTCATCCAAAATATATAAAAATATATAAAAAAAAAAGCTATTAATAAGGATAAATTTGAACTCGGTTTGATATTGATAAACACGACGTCATAAAAATTCTCTCTTCTTAAACATTTGACAAAAGAATTTGTATTTATTAGTTATCAAATCCAGAAAAATCCAAGGAGAAAAAAAGGATAAATATAAATAAAAGATAGTTCTTACAGATTGAACTCTCACATTCTCGAGATAATCCGACAGTATACAGATCGACCAATTCGATTAACACATTTTCCAGAAGTCGTCGTGCTCCAATTCGGGATTACGTTTAAACCTGAAAAGTCAAGCAACTCGCGACCATGCATGTCGAATACATACGAACCACTAGACGAGATCATTGTAGTCGCAAGGAAATCGGTCGACGAATTTCTAAAGCAAAATTGTAACATACTTTCCCAGCAATAGACAAGTTGCATGCAAACAACTCACTTAATGAAATTGCATTCCAAGATAAATCTAAATAGTTAACATTCTTTAATATAACACATAAAATTTATGGAGGATATCGTAGAAATCGCATATTTTTTTCTGTCAGTCATATCTTCTACAATAAACGATACATTCTTTTAGCAAAATTGCTTAGAAATCTATCTTCTTTGGTAATTTATTTTCAACATTAAGTATCTTAATAAATAAAGATATAATACACATATAAAAATTATGTCAAATTAGACAGAAAAGCCTTGGTACTTTTATTCTAGCAATCATCAGTTGACAAAAAGTTCGTAATATCTGTATTTGCACACATGCGCACAAAGAGCTTATAGAACGTAAATTTTCTGTTTCTCTCTACCTTTCGTATTTCCTTTGTATAATCTAATATCGGTTTTAACCGCGGCTTTAAGAAATGCAATTCAGCATAGGGCAGCGAAATAATAATTTATCAGAGTGCGCGTACTCGAGAGGCACACGCGCTTTAAAATACGAATACAGGGAGAAGAGAAAGGAACGGTCGTTACAGAAAGAGAGGTAAAAGAAAACAGCCGACAGAGCAGAAGAGGAGAAACCGGAAGTACGGCCGCGTGCGCACTTCATTCAGTTCTTGCTTCCATGTTCGCTTCTCTGTCGGCTCCTGCCTTTTTCGATCTGCTTTCATGGAATCTATAGTTGTTTCTGCGTCTATTCAATGGTTTCTTCGTTTGCTTATCGTAACTTCATATAATTCTTCACGTTATCCTATGTACATTTTCAACCATCGTTACTTCTGCATCCTTCTCTTACATTACCTGACCATTGATTGATTATCTTTCTCGTATTTCTCAAATACCTCTCCTTCGCTCGGTCATCCGCTCGGAGCAAACAATAAAACGGCGATAATGCATGCCAAAAAGTGATTAATAATTCCGCGAGCAGGTTAGCAATTACGTAAAACACGACATCCGAAACATTTCCTGCGACGGCGTTTGCGATTACAAATCATCGTCGAATCATACGTAATACTACGTATAATCGTCCCACGCATATCGCTCTTTCGCGAGTTTTTTCATGATTCGCCGCTTCGAGCTGGCGAGTTAGTCAGAGAGAGTGCATCTTTTAACATTTCACAATCGATCGATTTGAATTTGCGCTTACCTATATAAATACTATATATATAAATACTATAGAATATAATAATAAATCCTATTATATTATTTGTAAAATTTTCTACGCGTCTAAATATTGTGTGTTACACGACGATTATTGCTATAATCGACTATAATCGACATTATATTGCTTCACACAGACTGATTTACGATTTAGTTGCACTTGGTAACAGCATCACACGACCATCACTTTTAAATTCTATTTAACGTTATTCGAGTAATTAGCAGCATGCAATTATAACAGTTACATTTAATTGCGATTATATCCACTCTGTAGTTTTATAAATAAATGTACTTCATGCAATCGGTCACGCCTCGGACACGCGGAATCGTAAATTTACGGTTGAAATACAATTGGACGGAAGCAACACACAAGCATCAGGTACAAGTGGACCCACCTGCTCTATCCATTGATCTCTTACTTTACACCTATTCAGTCCTTCACACCTTTTCACACGAGCTGTGCTCGTCGACATTTATGTCACATTTATGACAAATATGTGATAAATACAAGATAAACCAAAATAATTTCTTTTAAGGCGCTGAATAAAAATATTTGAAATGTTTTTCAAGATACGTTATTATTATCGGAAAAATGATAGAAAGAATTAATCGACTCGAAGAACTTCTCTTAAATATAGTCTTAAGCACTTTGATAAATTGAT
The DNA here is from genome assembly GCF_001594045.1 of Atta colombica. Lineage (NCBI taxonomy): Eukaryota > Metazoa > Arthropoda > Insecta > Hymenoptera > Formicidae > Atta > Atta colombica. The sequence continues at coordinate 234,861 of NW_017259302.1, forward strand.
GCGCGATAGATTATAACATAAATAAACGCAAAGGATATTCGGTGAACGTTGTCAAAATGCTTTGTAACATTTTTTAATATCTTTTTATTTTCTTTACTCTCTACTATTTTGACAACAAACTGATAGTTGAGATATAAACAGAATTCTTACTAAACTATACTTATGATCTGTTTTCTGTTCCTGCACGAGACTATACTAAAATTCTCTTTCACACTACCAACTTCCTACAAATATCAAATATATACTCTATCTCACTTTAAGTTTTAAAAGCTGCTGTATACTAGTTCATCCATGGAAAAACAGATCTTGAAAATTGCATACGTTTCTGTAATAATGGAATTAAAATACTGCAACCACTAACGTATTCAAACCATATATTATCAATATTCAAATTTCAACAGTTATCCTTCTCCATATTAATATCAATTGATATCAGTAATATCGATATCTAGCGCTAAAACGCTAATTCTATCTGACGATAAAATGTCAGATTATTATTGTCAAAACGAGTTTCTAAAATAAAACTCATGTCGCTTTCGCTTTTAGAAAGATTTTAAAACGAAACGTAGTATGCAAAAGTAATATCAAAAACAATATTTACATAGAATAAAACAATATATTGTTTACTCCAAATAAAAGACAGAGCGTTGATTGAGTTAAAAAAACAATGACGCTTTCGGCATTCACAATATGCTAACAGAAAAAGTCGAATAAATAACAATTTCACAATAGCCTTAGGCAGATATACGTACTGAAAAAAATTTCTGGTTGAAAATTTCTAAACGAACTAGAAAATTCTGATCATATCAATCAGAATTCTGTTAATTTGATTAGTTAATTTGATTAGAATTATAATAGAATTAGAAAATTTTAATGTGTCCATTTTCAACCAAAGTTCTAATTAATGCAACTAGACTAATGTGTTTCTAATGCGTCAGAGCGTATAAATTATGAAATAGAAAGAGGAAGAGAGGGTTATGCATTGTTAAATCTATAGTGTCAAATTTAACCTAACGTGAGTCGCTACTGCTCCTAAATATATCATTATTTTATACTAAAACAATAGTTATATTTGACACTATATAGTGTCAAATATAGTGTCAACTTGATAATATAATGTTATGAGTCAAATTTAATTATCTTAAAGTAAGTAAAAATAACGATATATTTAGTAGGAGCAGTAACGGCTAATATTAGATTAAATTTGATTCTATAGATTTAAACGGTATGTACTTTCAAGCGTCCGCAATTTTAGCTTTCATTGTTAAGATACGCAAGTATATATATATATATATATATATAAAATTCTAAAAAAAATTTACAATTACATCTGTCGTGTATTTGTATCTAATAATGATACATTTTACAATTGTATCTAAAAATATATCATAATTTTTCATTTCTTTTTGTGTATAAAACTTTATCTATATCAAAATCTAAAAGTTAATTTCAGATTACACTACTGCAGCGGAGATTAGTTTGAATCTTTGAATAGGTATTATTCTACTACACCCATTCCGCTGTATCTCTCAGTCACTGTCATTCTTCTCTCGTTTGCTCGTCGATTCAAATTACCTCTATAGTATCAACACCGATTCTACCTGCCGACGTCACTTCCCATTTCCGAATGCCACCTACCCAAAGTAGCATTAACGCGATCACTTTGTAGCCAATAAAATCGATCGCCATCAAATGCTAATGCTTTCTTATAACAGTTCAGTTCATCTGTACAAACTTTTATACTTCTTTTATATAGAATTATTATAAACTAATCTACTTAAGAGTCAATATTTTAACCAAAATGACAAAGCATGATTTTAACAATTAGTTAATAGGCTCGTGCGTGTGTTTGTTATTTAGATACAATTAAAAATAATAATTGTGACTGTTCATTAATGATTAACGATCTTCCCCAAAAAATTCCCCCTTAAAATTCATTCCATATGACTCAATGTGTTGTTACCCTTGTTTAACTCCCAAACCTTGTGGATGCGGAACGTACATATGTCGGGTACTCCCCTTCTTTCATCCACAAATTTCTTAATTAGTTCAAAATGGACTTTCCATTAACAAGAACACTACGGTATTGATATAATATAATTGTTGTAGACATTCTATACGTGCCAACTTTGAGCGAATTCGCTCGGCTATCTCGAACAGGCGGAAAAGTGTTGGTGCGGCAGCGGCCTTTCCGCGAGCGAGACGATTAATCGTCGCTTTTCTTACCCCGGGCCGTAGCAATCTGATTTCGCGTGTGCACGCACGCACGCACGCACGCACGCACGCACGCACGCACGCACGCGAGTCGCAAGCGCAGGTGTACACGGGTCGGGGTCGACCGGACTACCGTGATCCATAATGACGGCCGGGTGGTGGTCTTGTGTACACGTAGGGCTGGCATGGCAACGAGGTCGATAAATACCCCGGCACGGCATCAACTTCCGATTTCATCGTCGATGCTGCCGTGCCCACGGCTCGTCGTAACGCGCGCCGGCATTCCACCCGCGTGCCCTGTAATTCGGCCTTAACGTAGCATTAGCGCCAGGTTTTCTTCCCGACGCGAACACTCCGGCCCCATCGACCGCCGAGGCTTGTCCACGTTATTTCGAAACCATCGGCGATCCGCACCACGTTACTCAACTACCTCGCTATCGACGTGTTTTCGCGATCTTCCTGGCTAACGTCGCTCATACGCGCTTCTACGCTACTCGGAAGCGATGAATCGATCGTCATCGAGGATTCCTTACGAGGAAACCTTCTAATATGATATCGTTGCATCCTTCCGCTAAGAAGCCTGCGAGAAAAGCTTGTATGCAAAGTATAAGAACCATTTATTGCTCGCAAAAAGGATAAATTTATTGGTCAACAGATTTGATTATAGTTGAAAATTCGCGCGATCAATTAAACACTCAACAATTTCAATCCTTACCTCATACTTTAGACTTTAGAGTACTAGACTTTCTCGCTGTCGCTTATAATTTCTACTTTACATCGTGATTTCACACAGGAAACTTATACTTCCTCCCTCTCACAATCCTGAAAAACTACGTAGGCGAACCTATGACCTATGACGTGTGTAATTTTTGCCCGATCGATAAAAAGCTGCTAAAAGTCAAGAATAAATATACTCCAATTCTTGCTACAACAGAAATTCGTCGTAAAAGTACATATAAAAATATTGCATAAATCTGCTTCATTTGCTCTTAGCACATCATTTTCTGTACTGTACCTGCTTCTTGTAGATTTATCCTTGAAGAGCAATCAAAGTTAAAAGATTTCGAAAAAGAAGCGTCCAGTGTTTGCCATGAAAAGGACCCCGCATTTATATAATACTTGTCACGATATGCTTCTCTTATCTGTGGCAGGTGCACGACTACGAGAAAATGTGGGCAAACTGTACGTAGCGCCATGACAAACCGCTCCTTTTTTTTCATTAATCGCACACCCGGAACGCGTTTCTATTCTCACGAGGCAACATTCAATATCTCAATCTGGATATCTGTAATCCCACACACGAAGAGTACACTGAATAAAGTCAAAGGGAAACATAGTTTTATATGATAGCATGACAGATTTAAATGATAAACTGCTCAACAAATCTTAAATATTGAACCAATTCTCTGGTATAGAATTTGATTTGATTTAAATTATAGCTATGTAAATTCGTAACGATTACTCTCCAATATGTAAAGAATTATAAAAGTATATATTTACATATAAAATTTTATATGTAATACTTTATATGATCAAATATTTTTAAGTGAAAAATTTGAATAATTATGCATGCCAAAATATTTTTATCATATGTAGATAATGCATGAAATATAAATCAAAAATTCTGCTTTTTCGATAAATAAAAAGTTACTTACAATTAGTAAATTCAAGAACACACAAAGGTATAGCGTATATAAAAATAGATTTTATTATTTTATTTTGTTACTTTATTTCTGCAATTCAGAGAAGATAATACAATCGTTCAATCTTATCTATAGATATAGACGCTTTTGTTGCAAAAATCAATAATTTTTTACGACGAGATTTTGTTATTGTCGCTTTATTCTACGAGTCCTATTTTAACGCTATATAATTGACATACAATCACACACGTAGAATATCTTAATACAGTTCGCCATGATAACTTGGACTCAAAGCTATAAGTAAACTAATTCCTGACATTCTACGCAGTTGGCTACGGCAACTTTGAAAATCAGAGAGGGTAAATATAGAGGACTAGAATTACTTTCATACTCAAGAAATTGATTCGAGCGATTTCAGGTTTCGAGAATAGGAACAATAGTAATCGGCATAGTAATGTCGAAACCACCGGAGTGGTTTAATACGAATCGTCAATAATCCACTTCTTCGGGAAAGTGCTTCGCCATCCTCGAGCAATTTATTGGTCGTCAGGTCGTCACCGACTGTCTCATGGGAAAGGAATTAGCGTTCGTAGTATCATTCGTTCTTAATCGGGCGCATCGGCAGCGGGAATAATAACTACGGCAACGGAAGCAGCTGCAATAGCAATGAATCCAACGGAGTGCATCTACTTTCACTGGGCATGCGTAGGACACGCTCGAAAGATTCTAACTAATGACCCATGGCGTCTGATGGTGATATCCATTATAGATCATTGATCGCTTCGCTTACCGCGGGACTGCACGATGATCGAGGCACGAATCTTGAGGAATGATTCCATTCATGAAATCAAAAAAGGCAATTGTTCATGCCGCGACAACAATCTCCATAATGTTACCCGTTCTCAAATCATATGATCCACTTGACCAAATTACATCCTTCGTCATAGATTTCCAGTAGATTTCCAGAAAGAATCTCTAACAACATTAATCAATAGATATCTCGCTAAATCCTAGAAGAAGAGGCAAGAGTTGAAAATCCGACGCTCTTGAAGGGCGATGATCCTTCGACGATCCGGTATCCAGCAAGTGATGGCATTGGATGATCCACGATTACACACTGCACATCTGTGAATTCTTCCAGTGCCAAGACCCGCCAGAACCTTCGTAGTGATATTGATTCTTGCAAATCAATTATCATTATTTCAAAATCTTACAACAATCTTATAAAGTTATCTTATAATGTTATTTTATATACATATGAGATACATGATATTTTAAGATTACTAAGAAGTCACCGATTATTTATAAAAACGGCACGATCATTGCGGGAAGAGCGGCCTACTTTAATACAACAGCGTTTCGATGAAGCAATACGTGCTAAACGAAGGAAATGAATATAAAGCGAGAGAAGAGAAGAAAGAACGGACAAGGTCTTGCGATGATTTTTAGCATGATCGACGTAACGTTATTAATTCGCGAAACGTGCAAGAAAAGCCTTGGCGTTGTATAAACAAAAGTCTTTTTATTTAGGATATAAGAAATATTACTACAATTTTGCTAAGCCAAAATTGAAGTATTACATATAAAGTCTTAACAAATAATCTTCATTTATCATAAGTTAAAAGAAAATATTTTAGGAGTATTCATCTTTTTTTTTTTTTTGGATTATGCAATGACTGCATTTATCGGCTTATAAATATATGAGAAGCATGCAATAGATCCCTGATTACTGAAATGAATTAATGATGATAAAGTCATTCGAACAAAATTAAGTATCGCGAATGTAACAGCGCTTGTATATTTAGTGATGTCGCAATGTAAAAGCCGATTACGTAACTATTAAACTGATACAATTCGATCGCACAGACTACAACAATGTCAGCAAGGCCATTTTCGAACCGTGGCTAATATATACAATTACACGGAATATCCGTTCTTTTCCTGGACAATAAAAACACGTAACGTTTAGACGAACGATATTCCAAAACGCAACTATATCAATCGAATTGTTACACGCGAGTTTTCCATCGAGTCGATAAACTCTTTTTTTCACACTATGACGTCAAACCAAAACACCTGTAAGAGGATGTAAGGTGATGTAAGAGGAACCTTATTACCTTATTACTCATTCCGCAGAAACTGGTTTTTCGCAGAGGAAACTTTCCATTTCGTTTCCAATGGCAGTGATATGCTACATATCTTGTACGTTGTCAACTTGTTACTTAAAAGCAGAAATCAAAGATAAGAGAGAAACTGGTATAATTTCGACGAGATTTATATTTCCGTGTTATACGTATCTATATGAAAAAAATACAGCTTACTCTCTTTCCCATTTCTATTATTAAAATTGAGATGAAAAGTTTCGCGTATTTATAGATTTAAAATTTAAACTATAATATATTAGTTTTAATCTTTAACTAAATTCAAAGAAATAAGGATGTATGAAAAAGTTGATCTTCAAAAAACAACTGAAACTGATGAAAATACATGAAAAACAAATACCTACTGATTTCGAGCAAAAATGAATTATGCAAATAGAGGAAGACACAAATCTATAGACAGATAACATTCAGGAACTACTCACGGAAAGGAGAATAATAATCACATCGAAAGCGGTCGAATCTAAATTCCATGCGCAAGACCCTCCGCTTCGAGCAATCGAACGCGATTTGCTAAGCCTCTGACAAACCCGAGCGTCAGAGATAAGAATATACGATACGTCCACGAAGCGACGCGTACTTCGAATGGCGTTATAACTTTCAACGTCCGTCCACCACGTGTCTACGTATCACACGTGTCTAAGCCACCCCTCTTTCGTGCTCGTGCCGCTTCGCCGGCTAAAGTTTCATATGTCAAATTCACCGGATGCACTGCTCAGTCGTCTGACAGAAAACCTCTGAAAGAATCCTTTTTCAGAAGAATTTCTCGAGATCCATTAGACAGCGAACAATGCGTCCGACAAATTTATTCTATGACATGTAATATGTATTAACTTTATTTTATCACGTTTCTTTGCCGTAAATTCTTTTGCCGTTGGATTATACCTACTTATTTTATCTCCACTCAATAAAGAAAACTGTTTGAAAATATTAGCAGATAACATATCATTTTTCAAATTTAAAAAAATACATATCTGTAATACGTATTTTTAAAATATACCTATATTTAATAAATATCAGGCGTTATCCGCTTATAGCTGTAAATTTTTTTTTTCTCTCATACATATAGTCTAGAAAAAAGATGTATATTTCCCACACGTTCGCAAAAAGTTCATTTTATAAAATATTGTCATGTAATGTAAAAATTTCTTAATGCAAAGATTAACTTTGTCAACGCTGCCAGTATTAGATAGCGCAAACTTTATAGAAAGAAACTTTTGTTCTTCGAGGTAAACGCGATGCGATAACTTTATCGAGTTTGTCTTTACGTGATAAAAGCGGTACACATGAATAATCACGGATTAATTGTTACCGATAAAATGTGAAAATTTATGCTGACTCAATCGCCAATTGTCAAATTTCAATCCTGCGGAAAGATAGATAAACTGAAAGGAATTGATAAAAATCCATTCATATAAATATAGTAATTACACACAGTAAAAGAACTCTCGAAATTCAATAAGTTAGTAAACAGTGTGCAAATGTAATAAGAATACTATTTTACTATTAGTATTTTTATTATATATATTTAATTGCGCACCATTTAACCTGAAAGCGTAAAATCATTTAAAGTAAGAGAGTTTTCATTTTCCACAAGAGAACATGTAAGAGATTTAATTTCACAGACTAAACAATCAATTCCTCTCGATTGATCCATCTTACGCGGGGATGAGCACTGACTACGCACCTATACCTCGAGAACGCATATACAACAACGCACGGATCGAGCGCGGCGCGCGTACTGATTGTGAGAACGACGAACGTGAAGAACGAAAAAGCGCGTCTGGTTTCGCTTTTGCCCTCCCGCCGCTCCCGCCGCGCCGCGCCGCCTCTTGCCCGGCCCGATGACGCTAGGAAGATCAATCTCACGGTGTTCCGTAAGTTCCGTTCTCGGTTCCGTCCGATTCCACGGAAACAACGTACGACACTGACAAACAGCCTTTTTCTGTGAACGCGCTTCCTCTTCTTCCTTCTTGCGCTTCCCCGTCGATTATTCCGTCCTCCGGGAACGTTCACGTTCCTCTTCGTCCGTCTGCTCAGATGTTCCCTCTCGATGTTCCCTCGTGCTCTCTCTTGTCCATCTGTGACCGCGACTTTCGGCCGCCGCCGACCGGCCGAAACTGACAACGGGGTGGCTAACGCGTCGTGTACGGGGGTGCTCGTTCGCCGCGCGCGACTGCGCTCCCTTTTTCGAGCGTCTCCCCTTCAGCTCCCACCCTTACGGCCTTACGGCTTACAGCTTACAGCGCAAATAGGCGCGAACGCTAGGAAGGGTTGCGTCCGTCGCCGTCGTCATTAGGCTCCGACCGATACCGCCCCTCTATCGGCGCGCTGGCGTATGGCGTATGGTTAGGTATGAGTTGATTTTGGAAGAAGCACTCTTGCCTGCCAGTGTTCCGTGATTCTTGCGGGAAGTTAATTAGACGCATACTTTCGAAAAAAAATCTTACCATGGGAAGATTCGGATTTACAAAAAAATTGTGTAACGAGTAAGAACTACACGGGAAAAAAATTAATTGGATGGTACAGCAAACCTATAATTTACTACGCGAATTCAATATCGATAACTAGAAGATTTGATGGTTTAACAAATCGCTAATGTTATTCAGCTGTCAATTTCAGCATATTTTCTATTTTAACATAGAAAATTGACTGTCTGTATATTACGACTGTAGATTTGTTGAATCAGTGAAGTTTTCAGCTGTGTTTTTTTCTCCGTGCATATAATCTAATATTGTACAGTGCATTATACAATTTTAAAACTGTTAACATATCTATATATATATATATCTTATAAATTAAGCTCATAAAAGTAAAATTTCAAGAATCACAATATTTTGTTTATAATTTTATAATAAAGTAATACAAAGAGAAGACGTTTATAATGTAAATATTTATTTAATGTTTTTAAGGTTTTAAATAAATAAATTTAAATTAAATAAATCAAATTTTAACATTTTGTATTTTGTGCTATTTTTTATGCTGATTTAATATAAACATATAGCACACTCAAATTATAATTAAGAAGAATCAAAATACTAGTAAAACGTATAACTAATGTTGATCAGAAAATTACATGTCTAGCATGATAACCTTATGATTCTTTTAAATTTTCAATTATATCCTAATGATGGGGAAATATGACTTTTTTTGGACTATCGATTGCAGTCACGGCAACAGTAGATAGTAGTAAGATCGCAAAATTCATTATGAAATTTAAACAGACATAAAAAAACAAGCAATTCGGGTCGAGAAAACTGGAACGTGCGCGTTCCGCCCACACCTATATCGCCGATCGATACCAACACGTTGCTTAGACTACTACTGGTATAATCAATACAGGATGATATATCTGGAATGAGAGTGAAAGAACGCTCGTAGGAAACGGAGGAGTCATAAAAGCGGGGACGAACATCGACGATAAATTGTCATCGGCGGACAGTAGAATACAAGCTCGAATGACCGTCATAAAACGGTGGTTTCCTCCGAGAGACGATTGTCATTCGCGAGAGAATCAGCACTTCGTATGACTGTGTAAACTGTAAAGCAACGCGGTTACGAATTGTAAGACAAATCGCCATGTAAACGTACAGAACTATGAAGAACTATTCAAGAAAAATTAGAGAATTATCTAAACTGATTTTATGAATAAATTTTTCGATAAATTTAAAATCGTCTCTTCCAATTGTAAGAAAAGATATCAAAAAAGCTATTATTTATTACGTTTCTACATTATATTATAGTGCTAAATATCTTGGTGATCGTATCTCGAATTTATATTTTCAAAGGTAATATTTATGAAAGATTACATACATGACTATAACATATAATACATTTTTATTATTTAATTGCACTCTGAAAAATGAGAGCAATTTTCCTTTTAATTAAATTTTAAGATTAAGTTATTAATTACTCTTAAACTATCTATGTAATAAATACGTAGTTTCTTAAAGAAATATCAAATTAAAATTTGATTTATTTTATCAATATATACCTATTTATTATACCAAATAGTAGAATAATGGAAATTTAAATAATGAAAATAATTTCTAACATTTGTAATTATCGACTGAGTAGGACTTAATTTCGATCTGAAGCTCTATTGAAAAAAAAGTAATATCTATGCATATGGAACAATTTTTATTAAGCGTATCTTTTTTAGAATATGTTTGGATCATCACAATGTAATATAATGTTATAAACAATTATTTGTTTAAAATATAAGAAAGTTAAATTAGTTATTTTTAAAAGGACAAGGAATTTTGTTGCCATCGGCCGTCAACGATAGCACAATATTACCGACAATGGATAGACTTGAAACAAGATATGAAATGACCAAATACATATAATATACTTTTTTCACAGTGTTATTTTTAAAAAATTTTTCTTTTTACATACTCTATAGTGCAATTGCGCTAAAAGCTATAATCATGAAATTATTCTACTTCTTTTTTCTTTAGAAAAATATAATAAATATTACATTTATTATTTTTATTGAATTTCCATTCAATTTCATTATTTTACTATCTGATAATAAAGGAAAGATATAAAATAATAACTGCAATAGAAATTTTGACACGAAGAAATAAATTTGATTCCAATAAGATATAAATATATAAGTGAAAATAGTAAAAGAATTGAAAATAATTGTAGCCTCTAGGAGAATTACTTGGCAAATTTTTAAAAGATTTAATCGATAATGCACGTAATAATAAGTGTATCAAATTAACAAAATATCTGATAATAAACTTAATAAACTTATAGGAATAAACCGGTTTCAGAGGCAAAATGTTATTTATATGTAGTAGATGTAAGGTAGATGTAAGAATGATTTTTACGGTGATTTCACCACTTCTGACGTCACAATTCACTATGATAGATGTACGTATTAGCTTCCAATGTACGTATATGTTCGCTATTAATCCCCGTAATATTATCGTCATTACCAACAAACCCACGCACTACGTGATCGACAATAACGCGCAGTACAATTTCCAACACCTGTTGCGTAATCGTCTCGTGCGCAATTCATCGACTAAAAATGAAAAGGCTTGCTTGCTCCATGAATAAGAGAATCATTTCTCTCTCCATTCCTTTTCTTATTAAAAATAGCGTAAGGCGAACGATCTAAGGGCTGCAAAAAGGCTGACTTATAATCTTAAGACAATGTCTTATGACTTAAGTACAAGAACTGTCTTATCACTTATGTTTTAAAGATACTTACTTTTATATTTATACATCTTTAAGACATAAATCATAAGATAGTTCTTGTGCATTACTAAAAACATAAATCAAAAGATTTCTTTCTGTTAAAGTTCTAATTCGAATTTATAATTCGAATTTGACTAGACTTGTCATTTTGGTGAAAACTAACATCGTTCCTCCAGAAATATTCTTACGCTTTATAGCGAACTGAGAAGATGGCGTTCAGCATTTCAATGTTAAAGACTCTATACATATACATTAGTAAAAAAAGTCAAATGACTCTGATTTAAAATAAAACAAGCAAAAAAACAATTTTATGCTGAAACAGTACTCTTGAACATAAAATTACGAACTTCTGTTCTCTTTCAACACTTTTATCCTATCCGAATAATTGAAAAAATTTATCGGAAATTGAAGCATCCAATTTATTCGCTATCCAAATAATCAAATATCCAATATTCAATCGAAACAAATTATGAAATTTTGTTCACAAGATCATTTCTCATTTATTATTTATCTTTGCAACGTCATTTGTATTCTGTTTCGCTGACGCTTTTGTTTCCGTTGACTTTGAACTTATTGAATCAGAAAAGCATGGTCCTTGATATCTTTCTCATTCAATACAATCGCCGACAATAACAAAGCTTTAACAAGCTATTACAAGTTTACGCGTAATACGTGATCTATTGCAAGTTTATAATTACATCAATGAAAATAATAATCCTGTTATTAGAAACGAGTATAATACTCACCAAATAGATACGTGATTTGCGAGAATGAGTTACAAAAATGATGTTTACAATTATATGGAAATAATATGATAAAAAATAGGATTGCTTGTAATCACTTAATGCTTCGTTTTCCCTCAATAATGACCAATTGTAATTCACATTAGAATAGACGTAAAGGTAGCGTTATTCTGAAACGACGTTAACACATAATTGTAGAAATCACAGTGGTGATAGCATATTGCAGATAGAAAAAGATTAGAAAGTGCACGTAAGAGACAAAAAACGAGAAAGAAATTAAATCATGTTAAAGCGAGGAACATAACATTACGTGAGTGACAAAAAGAAGAAAAATAAACGTAACGAGCATGCAAAGGACACGAGCAGAAAGAAATAAAAGCACCGTATAAACCAGTAAATAAGGACTGAAAAAATTTCTGCAGTATAAACGTACGTGTCAGAAGAATAAATGTATGAAATCACGAAGATAAGAGTCGCACTGAATTGACGAAAGAAAAGAATGAGAAACAAAAAGTGTGTGTCATGAGGTGTAAAGAAGAGAATGAATAAAAAAAAGAATAAGAAGGCAGGAAGAGAAGGTAAAGAACGGAGCTGACAAAAGCGCACCGTTAACAGACAACATGGGAGGATAAAAGCGAATACAATATGAAGAACAAGGAGCAAAGATGAGAGGAAGAGTAAACTATTAAGCGAGAGAGAAGTGCGCTCGAAGGGAAAACGAATGGACGATCGACAGGTGCTGCGAAGAATTTCTGCAGCATTACTTTATAGTTTATACTGTTTATAGTACAGTCGTCCGGGTCGTCCCGTTCGTCTAACGGGTGGTCGCATCTAACTGCGCGCATTTCTCAACACGACAATTCAGAGAGAATATCAAGAAATGGATCATTCAGCTTATAAAAATGTGGTAAAATAAAGTAACTCGCGGAGCGAATTAATACTGTCATCGTCGCCATCATTGCTTGCCTCACACACGTGATTGTGTCTCGTCACTGATCAGACACGAGAGAAACTCGATCTTGTTCTGCAGATAATCCAATGAATAATACTCATATATTAAAATGATGTACTAAAGTGTTGCTTTTTAACAAGAAAGAAACATTTAATGTCCAAATAAGAATGTTCCAATGTGCTTTTATTCATTAAAATTAACTTTGTACGTATTAAAGATAACCAGCTGATAAATGTGATTGTAAAAAGAAAGAAATAGCATTTTTTTCAAAAGTATTTTGAGATTTCGTTTAAATATAATCAGATATCACATATATGAAAAAAACTTTGTATCCTATATCTATCATCATAGTTGCATTATAATCATAATATTCCAATATATATATATATTGATTTTAAATATGTTTTCTAAACGATTATAAAATAATATAAAAATTAGATACGATTAGAAAACATAAAATGTATATAAACCGATAAGTAAACCAATCTGAGAGAATTATTAAAGTAAATTATTGAAACTAAAAATTGATTTCATAAATTCAAAAAAATATTTTTAAAATACTTTAAATTAACTATAATTACAAGTAAAAAACAAAAAAACCTCATTAATCTCTCAAGATTTCTATTTCAGTATTGATATCGCAATTTTCTGATTCGATGTAAAGATTCAATCGCAGCATGCAAACAAGTTCAAGAGCGAATGCAATCTTACCGTAAAAATTCCTTCAGTACATCTATTTATGTACCGGGTGTTCGCAGAATTTCAAGTTGTACTATTCATAGATTGATAATTTATTACTTGAACTCGTACGTGTAACATCAAAGTCATTTTAATTTCAGATTCAATCGCTGTCCTGAATCTTAACGAGTATAACGAACTTGGCACGTACACGATGATAATGAAACTTGAACGTAATAATTAATTCATATATCGTGCTCTAAGCATCGCGTTTCTCGCGATGTGTTAACATTATGTAACAACTGTGCACGAAAAGTAATGTTTCGATAAACGAGACAAAAAGTGCTGTTAATGATGAGATCATTACTGTTGTCAGGTATAACGCGAATATCAATCCAATTCAAAATATCATTATAAACACATACGATATTAATAATTAATATAACAATTATAAACAAGATCGGCTCAATCAATTGATAATTGATAAGTCGAATCAGATATATCTGCATAACGGATGTTAATTATTTTTTATGTAATCACACTCATGGTACTAGTGCCGCATTATTGCTGTTATGACTATAAACAATTCAGCGGTGAGTAATTCAGCGATAATTGTCATCTCGTTTATTGTACGTTCACGGTACTTTCTCCAATATGATTATCGGATAGCATAATCATACTGTTAGCAGTATTGCGACGTCAAAGTCGCCAAAATCTTTTGCAAAGATATCACGTCGCAATGCGTCGCGTTGTTATACTTGTTACATGGCGCGTTTAGGTCGAGAGAACATTCAGCTCGACAAATCCGATAATATCGCACTTTCTATGCTTTCCAATGTACCGGGAATACATTTCGCCCACGCTAATAGTCCTCGATTTACGCAATCTTTCCTTGCAAATCAGAATGAAATAGGCATGAGTGTTTTACGTGGGAATCCGCACGGCGAATCCAAAGAAAAGTGAAACTAATGGGGAGGGAGTACGAAGATGAATAAAGCTTTAAAGTATATGTGCATCGAACTCAATTGATATTCGCTCGGTTGGTTACCGGAGAGAAAGTGGCCGCGACATGACGGACATGATTTTCGTCGCGCGAAAATAGCGCGTCTGATGATTTACGTAGCCTACGAGCGTGGTACGATATTTATGGTGGCCGCCATCCGTAGAGATTATCCGGCCGACTGATGCGGAAATAACGACCAAATACGAAAGTTGGTGTTTTACGAACGGGCCATTACGTTTGCAGCTCGATCACCGTACTCTTGGTACTCGCCTCAGCCCGTACCGGTTGTAACGCTTGTAACGAGCGAGTGCCAGCGAGTACCGAGTGCCGAATGCGGAGTGCGGAGTGCGTTTACCCGCCTGACTACACCGACTGCAGCCAGCGCAAGTTAGACCTTGCAACTGCAAATGGCATACAATGTGCCGCTCCTTTTCACCGCGCGGACGTATTACTACGTATTACTACGTATTACTACGTATTACGCATGATTAAATGAGGCACATTTAATTCACGAATAGTCCCGCATTTTCAACAAGGGGAGACAGTCACTATAGGGGTAACTAGAATAATCGCTACATTAAAAACAGACACGCGTAAACGCGTGTCTGAGCAAGCAGCAGCGAAACTGCTGCTAAGTCTGCTGTAACATCTTGTTGCGAACACATCTATGATAGAAGTTAATTTTAAAAAATCGTACACTTAAGTAAATATTTTTATTCTTAAAGTTTTTTGTTTTACAATCGTACATGATTGTGTGAGATGTTTGATTTCTATTTAAATAGTAAATGTAATTCTTACTTAATAAAATCCAATAGATTTTTTTTGTTTATATGTCTTTGTTATCGTATATTGTTAATATTTTTAAAAAATAAACGGATAGAAGAATAATAGACTAATCACAGCATGGAACTGTATGATTCATTTAATGATGACTTCTATAGCACTTACTCAAAATTTTATTCCCTTAAAGAGATTTTTCTCAGTGGTAAATGTTATAAGTTTAGTTCCCTCATATTCAATCTCTCTCGAAAACTAGGCTCATTCGACGTGTTTTTACACGAACAAATTTTGCATGAATAAATTTTACAAAAAGAAGCATTGTTTTGCCCTGCAAAGCGAATGCTTGTGTTTAAAATATATTTTTATAAAAATTTTATTAATATGTAGCCAAAGATGTAGCTTAAAATACATTAATTTTTAATTTAATAATCTTAGTCAAATTATCCCGGTCCCGGGGCTAGTTGAATCAGATGGAATGCATTACAAAAATTTTTTTTTTCATTTTAATTATCAGTTTCCCCTTATTATTAAAATATTATTAGATAGTCAAATGTATGTAGTAACTGGTGTAAAATTCATTTCTTTCGATAAGTTTCTTAATTTCGTCTGTAAAAATTCTGAAACTGAAAAATGAGTCTATTAGCCCCGGTCTCCCCTACTCGATTGTGCTCAATACAATTAATTTGTGCGACAACGCACTATTTCGCAATTAGTATTTTTACATGCGGTAATAATACGCAATTTAATAAATTCTAAGAAGCGAAGAAAACTTCAAGCACGAATAAGAGAGAAAATACATTATGTGAAAGAGATCTTTTTTAACAATGAAATACATCAATGGCCTTAATAAATCGCAAATAAATAATATGATCGCTTAACTATAAGATAAAATAATAGAAAAAAATAGTTGAGTCTCAAAATCTGCGAATATACCTATAGTATGTTGAATTCACGAGCATATTAAAATTCATATACTAACCTGGCTTCGCGACGGACTTCTCAGCGGAGACGTCGAATCGCGAGACAATAAATCTTCCTCGACGAGTGAGTCTCCTTTCGCTCGCGTTCAGCGGCGACGTATCTCTGTTTTGTTTCCTTCTCTCAAGGAAGAGATCTCTCTTCGGAGACGCGCGCGATCACCATTCACCGAAAGAACGCTGAAAGAACGAATGGCAACGGACGCGTATCGCATCGGTCTTGCGTGTCGCCTCAGTATTTCCTTAGCTCGATATTTCATCCGTTCTTTTATACCGTCGTTCTTTTGACTTGACGACGAGCGTGACGGAAAGAGTATCTCGAGACACACCACAAAGAGAGGTAGGTAGGTAATAAGTATAGAAGCGGAGACGACGCTGAACGGAGGTAGGTGTGTTCAGACGTTGTTCCACACCGTGTGGAATGGAGTCTAATCGGCAGGATACCGTTTTAACGAACCTCCGGGCGCCTTAATAAGTGCTCGTGCAGATAATTGACAATGACCTGTCAGTCGGCGACGTGCGCGACGTTATCGCGGTTCGAGCAGTTCGATAGATAATAAAAATGTCTTCGAAAGCCACTGCTTCGTTTATGATCGGCGCCTTATTATTGCATCGATATATTACAATACCTTAATGATCTTTTAATTATAATTACTTCTCACATAAATACATTTCCTCCAGATAGAAAGGAATCGCAAATAATCCTTTGTTTCTTACGTAACTGCTAGAATATGAGTCTCAAGTCGGTGAAATATTGTACGTGACAAGCCTGTTGTGACAATTCATTTATCTCCTCTTTTGCATGGACAATTTGCAAATTTTACTGATCACGCAATCCGTTATTGCGTGATCGTTTGCACATCTTGTCTCCACTCGACGAAAATATAGATACTATTCACAGATTTCCGCTCTGCACTTGGCTCTTTTCATCAAGAAATCGGGACAATAGTCTGGTCAAGTGTCGATTCTGTTTCCCTACACCTTGCGAAGAATACGTGTCAAGATTAATAGGCGACGCACTCGCAGCAAATTCGTAAATACGATGAATTCTCGGCAGGCAACAACAGCGCAACAACGATGACGATCTCGTTATCGCACTCGATGTGAAACGTTATCACGACGACGACGACGACGATGACGAAGATAGCACGATGTATCCGAGCGTGCCCGAAGCCTTCTTGCCGTGGTAAATGGTGCGGAAATCCAGGTTGCCGAGCATCAATGTGCGTCGACCTGAAGCCGGGCGAGTAAGTATGAATAAGTGCAAGCCGATCCACCTTCCTCGTCCCTGACCTGCTCAACCGGCGACCTCGATGAATCACCTCGGAAGCTGATCTCCGACAATCGACGAAAGTTCACACGCGGGGGAACGAGAACTCAATCTCTCTCTCTCTCTCTCTCTCTCTCTCTCTCTCTCTCTCTTTCTTCTTCCCGCTTCACTTTACGATGACCTTCGATGAGATTCCCGCTTCGATGAAACGATTACTAAGATACAACGTCAATGCACGATAATGCACAATGTTTAGAATTCTAACATGAAATCCGAAAATTTATGTCTCATAAATTCTTCGAAAATTTGGAAGATTTTTAATGATAGAGCTTTGAAAACATCGAAATGGTCATGCGCGATTTATTTTATGTCACGTTTGATCGCGTTGAACAGGACACCAAATCACTTTGCTCTATCGATTTGTTCGCGAAAATTGAGGCAAAAAGATAGTCTGGACGATTCTTTATATGCGACAAGATACTTCGGAAAGTATTCTTTCCAAACGAGCAATCTTTGCAATCGCGACGCGCTTGTAACTTGTGAAAACTTGCAATAATTCTTCGTGAAATGTATCTACTACATGAAGCACAGGCACGTTTAATCGAAGTTTTGATCGGGCATCTATACACAACATACAAAGGAAGGAAGTTGGAAATGATCTCTTCCGTTTCGTTTCAACGACCTTTGAGAAACGTGAAGAGGTTTTCGTTTAAAACGATTGAATATAGAAGGCAATAATCACGGCAGATTTAGAGATATTTTCTCTCTCTCTCTCTCTCTCTCTCTCTCTCTCTCTCTCTCTCTCTCTCTCTCTCTCTCTCTCTCTAGCAAAAGATGAAAAGTATATTCATTCGATAACAAGAGACTTCTTCTTGTCAAATCATACATGAAGATCAAGACAAAGTATTATCCTGCGATCTTCCGTATCGTACATTTGCGAGGTTTATTCTCTTTTCCAAGTGATTCGTTCCGGAGCCTCTTCAATAACAGAAGATCGTCTTCAATAACGAGGAAAATGATCCCTGGATGAAGACGAAGAGACTTCTCAATGACGGAAGATTACGTTGCAATGGCCAGCTAGATACCGGTCGGATAAGAGCTACTTCGTCCTATCGGATCATTCAAGGAGATTAAGTCAAGATTACATTCTATCGAAGGTACTGCTGAGATGAGATTCGATTATGGCACACTCGCGTCACTCGGCAACATTCAATAATTCCCGATATAAAGCATGCGTCTACGTGAAGAAGAATAAGTGCAATGCAATGTAATGAATGTGCATGCGCGCCTTTCGTGATATACGAGTATCTCGCTAATCTGCAACGGAATCGCGTGCACGTTCAAGACATCAGCTGAACGTTTGTTAACACTTGCGTGCCAATTTCGAATGGTCAAACTGCGCAAAACTGAACGCGCCCAGTATAGATATTTTAAATTGACAGTCAAACTTTGCGCAATTTTCTTTGGTACACACTACTATTTACGGTGTATCCAAACTACACTCCATTCGGACTAGTGGCACATTCACACATTTTATTCCACAGAATCAGAACGCGCTAAACGCACGATAACATTGAATGATCTATCCGAGCGATCGATTACCGATCTTTCGCGCGCAACGATCGGCTGCGCACATGTCTGCGAAAATCGTGAAAACGAACGCTCATTCGAACTAAATCGAACGGTGCGGCCGCCGCGCCGTTGGATAGCGGATCCCGGATGACTTGGAGCAACTTGAAGCCACGGACAGTCACGGACAGTCACGGGCGCGCACGGAATACGATAAACCGAGCGCACTGGAGCGCACACACGGCGCAGGTAAGAGCGGTTTTCGAACAACTACGTGCCGGTCGGAAGGCGGCGTTTCTTTCTCCCCTGCATCGGCTCGCCGCAGAGAGAGGGAAATGGCGAAACCATGGAGGTGGCGGTGGAGGTGGAGGTGCTGTTGCGAAATACGCGGGGGAAGGGATAAGAGGATCTATGATATTCCCGATATCGCCGATCGAGATCGGTGCCTCGGTGGTGACTGATGGCTGTATCGCGAGAAAAGCCTCGCTCGACGAGAGCACCCTCCCATGTTTTTATCGGTTTTCCATCAACGTTTCCATCAGCTTCTTACACGTGGAGCACGTGGAATTCTGCCATCTCACTTTTATGGAAATCTGTAAAACTCGGTCACTTCTCGTATACCTCCAAGGGAGTAAGGGACGTCCTATATATCATAAGGACATTCCCAAACATCCTTCGGATAAAGCGTGCTTATTTTTATCTTTTCATATTTTCAATAATTAACTTTGTCGAGCACAAAATATGTAAGTAATGGATCAACAAAATCATGGGACATTTGTTTACGAAAATGTAAACATAATGAAAAAAATTGTCCCATTACGATATGTAAATGATATGTAATATAAATATATTTTTTAAACTTATATATTTCGCATAAGACTTTTTTTTTATTTTTATAAATTATGCATCATATAACGTACGCGTTGAATTCTTTTAATTAAATAAACTAAACGTCATAAATTAAACGTTAAACTATCCGATCCAAAAATTGAATAAAAGATATATATTGGAAAGATGTCTATTAATTATGTAAAACACAAAATACATTTTGGAAAAAAAGAAACGTTCCACAAGCAATGTCGCTGCTCACTCAAGTCGCAATTTTACGGGTAGTGAGTCAACTAACCCCCGACTGTCAGTTGGTTCCTGTCTAAAGCAACAGGTGCTCGTCAACCGCTGGCATGTGGTAGCCGCACGAACGTAAGGCGGCATGCATCTCTTACATTTCAAGTCACGATATTTTCGGAATCGCAAAATACCATCATAATTTATATATTTAAAATTTTTTTTCCCTAATGAGAAATATT
This sequence comes from Atta colombica, assembly GCF_001594045.1. Classification (NCBI taxonomy): domain Eukaryota; kingdom Metazoa; phylum Arthropoda; class Insecta; order Hymenoptera; family Formicidae; genus Atta; species Atta colombica. Next base: position 255,367 of record NW_017259302.1, read on the forward strand.
CTCACATGCGTCTTAACGTAAAGAGATGGTAAATAAATTCCTCGTCGATCCTTACCAATCATTTAATTATCCATATATTGTTCTGCTGAAAGGGATTTACATTAATGGGATTATAACACTTATGCGCGTAAATCTACAAATGGTAATCTTAAATATGCATTCGATATATAATATTTTTTGCCACTTATATAGTGATCGGTAGACTTTTCTCTCCACCTTTCTACACGTACGGTAGATAGATTATATAAAACATCGTCGTACAAAATAGTAGTAGTATCATCTATCAATTTCGTTCCAACGGATGACCCGTTATACACGGTATCGATTGCAATCAATATTCATCGCGAAATACTTGCACTCTACTCTTCGAACGCGCGAGAATTCTAATTGTAAGAAACACATTCCCACAACTAGAGAGAAATTAACGATTTGTGGTCCTTTGTATTTCGAAAAGCGCTTGCGGCCCTTCGCCTTTCGAATATTCCAGTAGAACATAAGATATTTAAAGAATGCTTGAAAGAATGACTTTAAGAAGAGAATAGATTAATGCGCTTGTTAGAAACACAATAATCTTCTTTATGTACCTTTTTTAAACGTATTATTTGATCATTCTACATATATATATATATATCGACATGAAAAAACTTATATTTAAAATATAAATTCCCTCTTCTCTGTACTTCTTCTTTGTTATATTTCACGAAATAGAAATGTGTATACGTGTATACCTTGAAGAATTTTGCCAGTGTTAATCTTTGTACTATTGTAAATTGTTATAATAAATAAGCGTGAGAAATGGATCTTGTGGAGGATAGGATCACACAATGAACGAACGAAACTGAAAAGACGGAAAACATTGTACTATGATTCAAGTTTTATTAAACAAATTAAATACAAAAGATTTTCTGTTGCTTGCTGTCCGCGTTATACAGACGAATATATCTCGGGGTTATAAATAATTAAAACAACAGAACGAGGCATGGTATATAAATAAAATAAAGAAAGAAACGGTGTGAGCGGAAGAAAATGCGGCCTGTCTTAACTTCCATTTCCCGAACAGTAAACATTCTCGCGTGTTCGCATTATATTGTTTCTTATCAAAAATTACTAAAAGAAAAAGAGCAAGAATTAACTATAAAGCGTCCAGGCTTTTTTAATCCGAGACTAAATTTATAATGCTATCACAAAATTTACATGATTTTATTGGAACATGAAAGTGAAATTTCCACTGAGAATTCTGCTTTCTGAGAATTCTTCCAACTGATATCGTAAATAGCATATTTACATTTTATGTGCTTTTATATAAAAATTCCTGTTCTTTATAAACATTTCTTACATTAAAAACAAAATTGTTAGAAACACATATCTCATTTATAAGCAAAATAGTATTTTCGATATCCAGAATTCCCAAATAAAAATTCATTAATTTTTCTCGAAAGTTATAAATACACGTGGAATGACACAGAACCTGGTACGCCTAAAATGCAAAAGATAAGAAAGAACAAAGATAAAAATAGATTTGTCGCATTAGACTTGAAGAAAATGATTTAGTTTTTGACGCTGCATGACGAAGAATCTTAATTATCAGTAAATACGCTTAAAATTTTTTTTCGAGAACGTTGGATATTAATATTTAAAAGTTGTTAGGATATGTACAAAGAGATATAATATATGAATATGAAGTGTGTGTGTGTGTGTGTGTGTGTGTGTGTGTGTGTGTGTTGTGTATGTAATTATATTAAATTTCTATCCCAAAAGACCGAGGTGAACCATATATTCCATCTCCATCTTTCGGGGCAGCTACATCGAAGAGTAACACAGTTTTTGTAGTTTTCGTGGTTTTGGTCGTTTAATAAAAGAAAGAAAATACAATTAAAAGATAAAATAAGTTTATATTAATAAGTAATGATAAACTTTAATAACGATTCATTAAACGAGGACTTTATGTGTTTTTTTTCTTTCTTTTTTTTTGAAATAATTAAAAGGAAGGCATAATAAAGTTTGAAATATAATTAATGGTAGAGATAAAAAAAGCACTGTGTTGACTCCCAATACTCTTTCTTTTTGTCTTTCTTTCTCACATACACATTCATTCTTTCACATTCTCCCTTATTCTTTCGCGCGTTTTTCCGATTTCCATATATTTGGCAATCGCAAAAACGGTGCCTGGGTAATTAGGCCCTCTTTGCTAACGCGTCGATTCATATCGTGCACGCATTACAATTTCTTTATAATACTTAAAAAGAGACTCAAGTCTCATGTAAGCAGACAAGAGCGCGCGCGCGCGCGCGTGTGTGTGTGTGTGTGTGTGTGCTGCGTGCGCGTGCATGTGTACGTACACACATTTGTATCTGTGTATATATAATATACATGGCTAAATCTACTGTAATAAAGCCAACCGCTTCTCTCGTACCGACATGTAAAGTAGCGAAAAAATGTTATTTCTTATTTTTGTCTTTATCCTCGAATTCTACGAGATACGATTTGAACAAGTTTTTTTCGTATATTGCAGATTTCACTTGAAACAAACAATCCCAATTATTTATAAAATAACAAAGAATATAAACCCGATGATAATATCGATGTAAATTAGTATCGAATTAAAGGTTGAAAAATAAAAAAAAAGGAAAAATTAGAAAAATAATAATTTATTTACAAGTTAAAATTAGTTATGCATTCTATAAAAATAAATGGGGCAAAGTATATAATTTCGTGTAAACGAATACGCTTAAAAAGATTACGTGGTTGTGAAAAATAATTACCTCGATCGTAGACTTCGAGAAACTCTTTTTCTTTGTACTTGATTACATCGTTATTAAAATTCGCGAAAGCGTAAAAGTACATCAACTTTCCTTATAAAATTTAAATTGTCTGTACCAGAGTCAGATTGGCAATAGAAATTTTTTAAAAGGAAGGCGCTTAAAATGGAATAAACGTTTCGACTAACGTAAACGAAATCTAAAACGATTATGAGACATTTCCATTTTTTTTACTGATAAAAAGACGAATCTTTTTAATTATTAAATATATAAAGTGTGTTGATGAAACTATTGTTTTTTGTGTTTAACACAAAAGCTAATCGCACTATTCTAAATAATGAATCTTTGTCTCATTTCTCGTAATTTCTCTGCTTCTCTTCCCTAATTACTATAACACTATGCTATTTACACCAACTTATGCTATTATGGGACACTAAAGATTAGCCTACTAAGTATATATTACAGGACACGCCGTCATACTTTCTCTGGCGACACGCAATATATATATATATATAACATCTTTGGACTTGGTTTTATTACACATTTATATAGAATATTACGATAATTTTCTCTCCTTCTCTCACCTAATTCGCTTCTCGCTACCTCGTGAAAGCCCACGAGCGCTTATTTGAGAAACGTTTCTTCAGTCTAATAAAAGAAAAGTATTCTCCTACCGTCTTTTCTCTCTTGCTTACCGACATTTGCCAGTTATTTATCGCTTTCCACGATACGTTGTACAAAAATTTTTACGCTTGAGATTCTCAGTGATTCCTTCAGGTTCGTCGCGATGACCCTTGGAAGACAAGCGTTCTGTTTAAATAAGAATAAACGCTTTTTCTCGTAGTAAAGTCTAAGTAGGTTTCATCAACATGAAAAATTGGCCCACGCCTCAAGAGAATGTCATGACGTTAAGGACCAAAAGCCATCGAATTAGGATGCTACAAATGCAAAACGACAATTCGTCGTTATAGGAAGAAAGTTCGTAAGCGTTATCGATCTTTCTTGCATTCTCTTTTCGCTTGACAGTTCGCGCATGGCATCATCCGGCAACGATTTCTCTTTTGGCCGTGCAAAAGAAACAGTATGATAAAATTAACTAAATGATAATTAAGACTCGGCGAAACTCGTGGATCATTTAAACCGCTGACACTTGAGCGTCCTCGTCATCTGCAACATTTCAAAATGTGTTTCAGTAAATGACATATTAAAGTATCAAATATAATCAAAGTACGAGAGAGAGACTCTAATTTGTATCAATAAAATTTAACGCGTGTAATGCTGCTTGATTTAATAATATCGGTTCAAATCGGAATAAAATATATCATAAAAATATTTCAATGCAATGTTACAGTGATTCATAATGCTAAGATTTCTGCTAAAAAAATAAAAGCTGCTGTTGCTAAAAATGTCATGCTGCACAACGCAATATTATATGCAATATTATTGTGTGTGTGTGTGTGTGTGTAAAATCAAATTGACACACACACACACACACACACACAAAAGCAATTTACAAGATGTAACAATAAATTTCTAGAATAATTTTGTTTCCATCAAAGTGACAAGACTGTAAATCGATACTTCCCGCAATCTAGATTCTCTCGATCTGCATGCAAAGGATAAACATTATCAGTCGTTTTAGTTACTGTACAAGTTAATTTTTGTAAAGTTTTTTTTTATTCAGTGTTAATAAAAAGTGAAATAAATTTTAGAGCCAAAAAATCAAATTTTTAATTGATAATATTTTTTTGGTGAAAAGTAACAAACCGTAAACGGATATTTATGAAAAGTTGATCAAAAAAATTTATTTTTTTCCTTAAAAATTTTATCATAAATCTTTCCAAACAATACCATGTTCGAAATCGAGACAGATTTTAAAGATGTCTTAAGGAGACATCTTTAAAATATTATATATTCTTTCATTTTGGGGACATGCGTGATGCTCTAGATTTGTTTTAAATTGCATTCCATTTTTCTTTCTATAACGGGATACAAATACGTTTATACACGAAATAACTTGTGACTGAAATGATAATGTTTAATTTACGTATGCAGATAGAGGGAGATTCAAGTTCACATAACAGTGGAAAATAACGATTTAAAGTATTGTAAATCAAATTTTGGTGAAAACAAAACTACTCTCAAAACTTTATTATCACATCTCATATATGAACAATTTATATATTTTTTTTCATATCTTTACGCGTTAAAGTCTCTCAGCTAAAACGATGCCTATAAATATAAGATATTGCATTTCTTTCTCAAATTCTAAATCTCGTTACTTTAAAAAAAAATAGATCAATTCGAAAAAAATAAATAGTTGCAAACGAAAATGAACAAAGGATAAAACGTGCGACAGGGACAAGCAGCAAATCATGCCTAGGCATCACGCAAAAGATAAATCGCAAAATTTAATATATCGTAACGTTTCAATGCAAAGTTCAATGATGAAAGGCAAGCTTGTGTATTATGCAATGATCATTAATATAAATATTGACATAATGCAAACAAACATGATTATACATCACAAAATCATGTGACATATGCTTAATGAGTGCTACATGACGATCACACTGATTAAATACAAATTTTACAAACATATTATATAGATATTTCGCTAATTTTACAAATATTAAATATAGTATTTATTTACATTGTGTACTAATAACCACATAATATCCATTAAATTAATGCTAAATGTCATGTTGTATTTATAATTAATTTCAATAGTTCAATATTGTGTTCAAAAATGTATTTGTTGTTATGCTCAAGATTTCATTTCAATATGTTAAGTACGTCATATATTACGTTTTCTTAAAAAGACAAGATTATTTCAGAAGAAGCGACTTGCAAATATTTCTAAATTAGCATTACATATCAAAATAAAAAATCATAGTCCTAAAAATATAGTTATACATACATATCTGTTTAAATATGTATAGAAAAATTGGAAATATGTAATATCAAAATAATAATCATTTTCAATGCACGCACGTTAAAATAAAATATCAAACAAGAAAAAGTAATAGAAATGTTGCAAATTAATAGTGAGAACAATTTTAACGAAAGCTATTCTGACAGTAGTGAGCTGACAGAGTGCTTCCACCAACAAATCAGCACTCCTCGTGCGTGAACGTTGACAACGAGAACGTAAGAAGTCTTAACGAGCATAAACCGAATGTACGTGTATATGAGAGTGAGTATGAACCGTGTGTAAACGGTACAACAATTTTGCTAGATGTAGTACCATCTTCGTGATCGGTTCCTCGATAGGTGACCCCCTCATGGCTGTTAGCACGACCGAGTCTATGCAATCTCGCCATCTGCTGCGCAACTTTGTACGCCGGTGGTTGACGGCATTGCGGTGTGTTAGTCATGCCGGATCGTATCGACGACGTCATGTTACCCGCCATGGCACTCATCGTTGTCATTATGGTCGTGGTCCCCGCTCCAGGTGGTGGCAGCGGAGCTGGCATCCCTAGGCCCATGTTTACTCCTAATCCCGTAGTACCTGAAAACCCTCGACTCTCTCGATCTCTCTTTCTCTTCGTTCCGCGCCGCCTTTCCTCACCTTCTCTTTCTCAATATCCTCCATTTCGTTGATAAAGTAATTCACCTGCCATCGCGGACGTAGTTGTTTGTACGAGCGAGAATGTTAAGAGAAGTAAGTTAATTTATTCTCACTTATATTCATTCCAATTAACAGAGTAGGTATCAAGAGCCGAAATATCTTGTATATTATTTATTAAAACTGTATATAACGTTAAATATTAAATTGCATTATCTTGCAAAATAAATTATATTCAAAAAATAGAGCAAAATAAAAAGTTCTCGTTTTTATAGCATTTTATAATTACTTCATTCTCTATGCATTTATTTACACTTTTGCAACGCAATATTCATTTACGTTGTTACCATCTTCTGTTAATATTCAATACGGACATATTGATTGAAATTTTTCTTTTATCTTTTTTATCCTTTAGTTAGAAGTAACACAAAAAAGTTACATCACTCGAATAATAATTATTGATTCGTTTCTTACTAATGTAAATTAATCTTGATTCAATTTACTCTTCATCTTTTTCTTGAAATTAGAAAAAGATATAGAAATGAGTTTGAAAAGGATAACAAATAATCGCGCTCGCGCTTACAAGATCCGCGAGAAATATGCGAGTTTAATGAAAAAACCACAAAAGACATTCATCGCTACCCGCCACACAATCTACCCAAGAAAGAAAAAGCATAGCTATACTATTTTATATTAGTCCTGAAAAGAACACTCAATTATCTCCGCTAATACTACGTTACACGTAAATACGCAAATGGAACAAGTTTGATGCAACGCGTTTCTAGGCCACACTAGAAACGAACGTTAGTGCTACATTTATCGCTAGCGTGCGTACCAACAGATTCGTTCGATAATTGATAGTTTTACACACACGGCAACGTCACGCACCAGAGACAACACAGATTTTTCTCGAGAAAGGCAATCTCAGGTTACTTACAAAGCTCAAGCTATATGAAGATCAAGATTACTTCTACCATTCTTCACAATACTTCAACATGCATGAGCCGTACTGTTTGCACCTTCAAAATAATATTCTGCTTTGAAGCAGCAAAGACAACAAAATCAATGAATCAATGCAGGCCAGTCAGACGAAACAGGCAGACAGTCGCGAACTCACCTTGAGGAGTTGGGGGTTGGTGATGATGATGAAGAAGATGATCGTGATAATGTTGGTGATGGTGATGATGGTGATGATTGTGGTTGTGATTCTGATTGGCAGGAAGCGGAGGTAACACTGCTACCGCGTGAGGAAATGGAGGTGCTCCGCCTCTTATAACAGACCCTGCACCATACAGAGGCCACATACGACAAATTTTTTTATTTTTTACAAAATTTACAAACTTGTGCCGCTACTGAAAACGCGAAAAAATCCTCGAAACGAATCATCTTTATGCGATACAAATATTTTCAAAAGCGCATGATTATTATGACGAATAACGCATGAAATACCGCCTGCGTGATCAAGCAAGTAGTAATAAGCTGTAAAGCGAATCTTAGAAGCGTCGGAACTTTAAAAAGCGATTAAAAGCATAGTTATTATGCTATATATGCAGCATTCGATGACGCGAATATCGATATAGCATACGGCACGCAAGATTCAGTAATAATATTTCATTCTTTATGTGCTCGTATGATATTTATATTTTACAATAATCCGTTTAACACTTGAAGGTACATGGCCATGGGACATACGTTTTTTAGCGATAAAATTTAGCCAATGACATAGCAAATAATTATAATAAATAAAATAATTCATCAACAAAAACTCTTAATATTTAACAGAAAGCAACAATTAAAATTATATATATATAT
>NW_017259302.1:263605-281055 GCF_001594045.1 Atta colombica
TTCAGACGGTTTAATTCTCAACGCTACAGCATCAAACGAAAATCACTTTCATATTTCTATAGCATGAAAATCTAGACACACTAAAATAAATAATGCACTAGTTTCGAATCTAAATAATATCAGCAGTACTTTTATTCAATACAAAACGACTGACACGTAACCATCTGACAACATAAAAATAGATAATGCAAAAATTAAAGTCAATGTAAAATAATATAAATATGAACAGGTGTGTAAACAACTATAAAAATCTTACATAATAAAATATATCCAGCTTTCGTCATGAGCGCGTCAAGAAAAATTCAATTTTCGGTGCCAATTTCCGATCCGATGGCATCGAACACCGCGAAAAAAACTACTATGTCTCTACTACTCTACTACGATATGTCTACGGATCGGGCAAGAGGAACAGCACACGAGCACACTTCGCCATAATCCGTTCTCTCGTTTCACTCTCGCCTTTTTGATTACGTACCTTGCAGAGCGGAGTGCCGTCTTTGTGGTGGCGGTGGGCTGCCGCCCGCTTCCACGCTGCTCCCGCTGTGGCTGTCCAGTTGAGTGCTATGACCACTGTCACTGCTCGTCACCGAACCTACGCACAGGTTCCCAAGACACTTCTATCACTACACACGTTCTAACCGAGGGATTACGCCCTGACGCGATCGCTAAACGATCCTATTGTCTAGTCGCGACGCTCATTTGCCTCATTCATAATCCCTATCTTTTTATTCTAGAGTAAACTGTCTCACAAAGAGAGCCGATGAAAAAACCTAATTTAAACTGATTACTTCGCCACACTTCAATTGCACGTCTCTCGCACGGTTCTATCTATATCTCTTTCTTGCTGTCTACAAGTATTTATGTCCTATCATTGACAGAGCGTAATCAACAAATATATCTTATGTGCGCGACTGTACGCCGTATTTAAAAATAACCGATAATATTTTATTAATTCCCTATACAACGTTCAGCTTATACTCGTTTAAATACTTAATTTATCATTCAATTTAGACTACGGCTGTGCAAATTATTTTATCTTCTATAACATTTACGTATTAAAATTATTATTAAAAGATTTATTCAAAATTTTCTACTTCGAATGCAGCGCTTTAGATACACCGATCATCTCATTAAAATATAATTCCGTATGTCCCATGGTATGAAAGTTTTGATGAGTCGAACCCGCAGTTCGTGAAATAAAGTTCGAGATATCTCTCTCTCTCTCTCTCTCTCTCTCTCTCTCTCTCTCTCTCTCTCTCTCTCTCTCTACCTCTCTTTTTCTTGTGATATCGAATTGAAAAGAAAAGCTCGCGTTATAGTAATCGGCGTACAAGATGCGTGTGAGTATCGTGTATATATGAATCAACTAAATAACATGGAACATTTATGAATTGCGTAAACGGCTGTGCAGCGTGCATAATAATGAGACTCCTTGTTGCGAGACCTGACCAGTGTAAGTAACGAGCAACGAAAGTGCGTGATGGTGCTTTGCGAGATGCGTGTCTAAGTTAATTTAATCGATTAACATCTGTCCGTCTGTCAATATGATCTAGAAAGTCAATATGATCCATAAACAAAAAGCTATTGAAAGTGAACGCAAAATAAAATAACTGAGAGATTTATTTAAATGGAACACATCCATCTAAATGTATCTTTAAAAAATTCTAAAAAGGAAAACATATTGTCGGACAGCATCTCGCTTCAAACCATTTCAAAAAGAAAAAAAATCGTACTCACCACTTGTTAAGGTTTTTCTTAGAGGCTGGAGATTGCTCAAACTAGTTACACTACTGCTCTCTGCACTGAGATCGACAGGCGGTGGTAAACTGGCAGGTGTATCACTGTGGGATCGTTCGTGCATTGGTACCCTGCTGCCGGATCCTACTCTTCTAGGTGCACCTGGACTAGGTTCTAAACCGCTCGAATGCAACGCTAATCCCGGTACAGGTAGCGGCGGTGCACAGTGCTTAGGTTGATATGGCCGTGTCTTGTGAGGATCAGACAGAGCCAACATCTTCCTAACTGCCTGTGGCGATGCGGCGCCGAATTTTGTACCTAAAAAAATCCATAATATATATAAATACAAATTACAAAACAAAATTCTTCAAAAAATATATTACAACATAATTGAGTATGCAAATTCACCCCAACCTTGTATACTCTTCCTGCCTTCACTGGTACTACTGGCGCTACTGGTAGTCGACAGAGTAGGCGACGGATGCCTCCTTCCCCGACTGCCACTTAATGGTACTGCAGCTGCAACTGCAACGGCTCCTGCATGTGGTTCGCAATCGACAGAAAGTTGATGTAACCGTTCTTCATCGGTGATCACTTTCATGTTCGCGAGATAGGCCTTCACTCTTCGAACCATCTGTGCTTCCTCAAACATTTTTTTTGGATTTGGTGCAGCCGTGGATTTTTTTCGTCGTTTCACCGTTGCAGTTTGGCCACCTGTAAATCGCGATATGTATAAATATTGCATTTAAAATCTAAATCAGACACAATAAAAAAAAAAACAACATAAGAAACTCAAATTAAATAAAGATCAATAAGAGCGATACCGCAGTTTTATTATAAGTATATAATATTACAATGTTTTATTAGTGTAATTACTTTATATTCTTTATATATTAATTTCAATGTTCAAACATTTCGACTTGTTTCAAGCCATCTTCAACAATATATAGTAAAAAAAAATAAGAAACTTGCCTTGATTGCCAGTAGTCATTTGGTTCAGAGCTACCATCGCGGAACTTGGTGGTTGCCCACCCCTTTCTAACATAGTTAGTAAATCATAAGGTGAGGAACACATATTTGTTAATGTTCTCACTTCCTTCGCAATCATTCTGAGTTTTTCGAAATTCACTAGACCTTCTACTCTTGAGTCATTACCAAGATGTATAAAGGTCAAATCCTTTTTCACAACTGGATAGAAAGGTATCTGAAATAATCATTAAACTCTAGCTAGTAATAATTTAAAGTCAACACAAACTTGAATAATAGAAATAAATAGTAAATAAAAAAATTGTAAAATATAGAAGTAAATGTTAATGAAAGATAATTTTGTTACAAAAGAATGACTCACTATGGGTGGTTGCGTTTGTTCAGACGCCACCAATTGTCGATATTTACTCATATTACGGCTGGGATCCATTAATTCTTGTAAATCACTAAATAATCTTTGATATTTGGTTGGCAATTTTTCCCATGAAGCTCTTAATCTCGACACTGAGCCATGACCCAAACCGGATACAATCGCGAACATGGAATTGAAATTCTTGCATTCCTTGCATTGACCTATACAGAAAGACATTACTGATGCAAAATATATATGAGATAAAAATACAGAAAAAGGTTCCAAATATACTTACGCGCAATTTTAATAAATTGCTTTATAATTTTACTGCGCCGTACGAGATTATGTTCCGAACAAACTTCCGTTACAACCCAGAACATTTCTCTGTTGACTAGTTCTGCAAACTGACTGAGCATAGGAACACCATACCTACTCTTCAATTCAAACAGGTCATCCACATACTCCGTGGACTCGATTTGCCTGTAACAAAATATGTAATATCAGGTATGTAAATATGAAATCGGAATTTATCAATAGATGGACATAGCTGTCAATGTAGTTGCCGTCAGACGGCACCATTGACGCCATTTCCTTGTTCTGACAAAGATTTTCAACAATACAAATTTCATACAACAGTATAGTTTGTAATAGCGTTGAACATGTCGAATTTTGTGCCTGGAAACTACGATTTGCGGACAGCATTGATTTTCTGTTACCATTTGAAGAAAACTGCTGCAGAATCGAATGCTTGTCGAAGCTTACGGTGAGCATGCTCTTGATAAATCACAATGCTTTGAGTGTTTAAAAAATTCAAAAGTGGCGATTTTGACGTGAGAAACGAAGAACGTGGAAAATCACCGAAAAAGTTTGAAGACAGCGAATTGCAAGCATTGTTGGATGAGGATGACGCTCAAACTCAACAACAACTCGCGGATCAATTGAATGTGAACACACGAGAAGTCGTCTCCATGCGTTTGAAATCCATGGAAAAGATCCAGAAGATGGGAAAATGGGTTCCATATGAACTGAATGAAAGACAGCAGGAAAACCGAAAAACCACTTGCGAAATGCTGCTCACCAGGTACAAAAGAAAGTCATTTCTCCATCGAATTGTGACTGGCGATGAAAAGTGGATATATTTTGAGAATCCTAAGCGTAAAAGATCATGGGTAACTCCAGGCGAACCATCGACATCGACTGCAAGGCCAAATCGCTATGGACGGGAGACAATGCTCTGTGTTTAGTGGGATCAGAAAGGTGTGATCTATTATGAACTACTAAAACCTGACGAAACCATTAATACTGAATGCTACCGACAACAAATGATCAATTTGAATCAAGCTTTGTGTGAAAAACGACTGGAATATCAAAAAAGGCAACACAAAGTGATTTTGCTTCATGATAATGCACCATCACACACACACACACACACACACACACACACACACACACACACACGCGCGCGCGCGCGCACGCACGCACGCACACGCGCGCGCACACACACACACACACACACACACACACACACAGCAAAACTGGTCAAGGAAACAATTGAGGCATTTGGTTGGGAAATACTTTCGCATGCGGCTTACTCATCAGACTTGGCTCCGTCCGATTACCACTTATTTGCATCGATGGGACACGCACTTGCTCAGCAGCGCTTCACTTCTTACGAAGATGTACGAAAATGGCTAGATGACTGGTTTGGCTCAAAAGAGCAACAATTTTTTTGGCGTGGCATCCACAAATTGTCAAACAGGTAGAAAAAATGTATAGCTACCGATGGGCAATACTTCGAATAAAATATTTTTTATCATTTTCATGCAATAAACGTGTATTTTCTATTAAAAAATTCCGGTTTCATATTTACATACCTGATAAATGCAAATTGTAAATGCAATTTGCAAATTTTATACATTTCATTTTGAAATAATAAATTATCTGAAATATTAAATTACCTGAATATACTGAAGTCTTGCAGAGTCAATTGTATTGCTACTTCCACGGCATTCAATTGCAGAAAGTGTACTTGAGACTCTCGAATGAGTTCCGGAGCTTGATCGTCAGCTACTAAAGTTTCGGAAATTCCGTTAGTTTTCAAGTAGTATCGAGAGCTTAATCCGATCCGTTCAGCAAGATTCTGTAATTGATCTGGTAATCTACGCTGTTTAATCATGCCACCTTCGCCGACGCTTACTTCCGCCAGAGAGAAATTTGAACTACTTTCTGTTATGCCAAATTCTTGAAGTGCAAGCATTACTACCTACAATAAATTAATGCATCGTTATATTAATATGTATGTATGTATAATTAATATGTATGTATAATCCAAACGTAATTCGCGTTTTCGTCAATTACTTAATTTTAGCAGTATAAATTTATTTACCTCATGCGCCGTTGTTTCTTTGTGAATAAGAAGATATTTGCAGGTTTGATCAGCTTTATATACCTTGAGCACATGTTCAGGATAATCGTTTGCCCTTAAGTCGTCGTAACAATAAAGCGACGTAAGATCTGGATTACTTTTCGAATGATATAGATTAGTAGTAGTTTGCGTAAGCCCTGTTCCCGGTGGTGTGTGCGGTGGAGCAAGAGGATCATCCAAATGTACACCGTCGCTATTAAAATTGAAAAATATTTCCCGATAAAGAATTTATGTAGATTTAATTATTATTATTTATGCACAATACTTCAATCAATAGACTCACTTGATCGTATTCTTTGGCAGTATGTTCATTTTCATAAGTGCTTTCTGTAATCGCCGTTTAGGTCCAAGAGTCATAAATCCCTTATGCTCCTTTTTAGAGTCTTTACACGGTGACACATTGTTGTCCGGTATTAATAATGGTACTCCACCAATCATAGGATTTAAAGGATTTACAGGAGTCATGGGATCCACATGTGTTGATAATCTAGCTCGTGGATCTGATTGAAGCCTCGGTATTTCCGGCTTACTTGTTCTACCTCGAGGTCTCGGAGAATTATCTGGCATTTGAAGCATTTCTTTGAAAGCTGTAAGATCACATAATCGACGATAAAAGAGAGAATATTTTCCTATTATTTCTGATTTATAAATTAAACTTACCAAGTAAATTAGATTTTACAGTTATACTGAGATGCGTAGAAGCTCTCAAAATATCAAGAGCTTTCGCATGATTTACATGCTCGAAACTTTGGCCGTTTACTTCTAAGATCTGGTCACCCCTCTTTAAACCGACATCTTCAGCCTTGGATCTCTTGTCAACTTTTGAGATAAATATACCAAAACCTCTCTCAAATCCTCCTAAAATGCTAAAATTTAGGACCTCGTCCCTGTTTGGCCTGGCTAACGTTACATTCCGCGTTCTCGCTTTCGCCGCACATGCAATATTTAATAACCTGAAATTCAGTTACAAATAATCACAGTTATTTTCCTTAATATATTTTGATTATATTTCCTTTGAAAAAATAAAACAGAAATTTACCTTTGCTGTCCTAACATTTTCTCTCTTTCCAGTCCAGTTTCAAATGCTTCTAAAAATTCCATCATCGCTGGATCAGTTTCGAAATCGGTAAAATGATTGTTCACCCATAAGAGCACGACGCGAGCAACGCGATCTCGCACTTGCGCTTGATCAAACCACTCCAACAATTGACTTGCGACTAACAACGGACTATCGATAAACGTTCGATGAGTTAATAAAAAATCTTCCACATAAGTAGGATCTGTAATACTGTTTTCTTCAATGAGCTGTAACATCAAACGCTCTGGCGTTCCTCGAATCACCACATGACCTCTTCGCGCTGCACCATCCAAAGCTCCCCGCAATTCAGTCACTAAAATTACCCTTCCATTCTCTTCGTGTCTCCTGGTATTCTCTTCACCTTGATGTTGTATTCGAAAATAATCTGCTTGCGTGACACAAACAAATTGGCAATCGTCACACCTGCAAACAGAAAATTGCATTTTTTATACTTTTCTATATCTTTCTAGGCATCATGGCCTATGTGAAAGTAGAAAAGAATCATATTACAAACTTTGTTCTCATAACTCCACGATGTAACAGCCTCTCCATAGTAGGCAAGATACCAAAGCTATCACCGAGACCGAGTTGTTCAATCTCACCATTGCTATGCTCAATCTCAACAGCACCGTTGATTAACACGCTCCAACTGTCAAGTTCCTCGCCGTCATTCAGGACTACCATTCCAGCACGATCGACTACCGCGAACACCATCACAGCACACAGCGCTCTTCTGACAGCCAAAGTCATATTTGTGAAAGCTTTCAATTGTTGCGTAAATTCTAAAAGCGTCTCTATATCGTCTTCTGTTCTCTCAACAGGATCCTTCTCTAAACATTCTCGTACAGGATCACGTACCGTTAAACTCTAAAATATCACAACAATAAACATTAAAATCCAATGCATTTCTAGGAAACAATAAAATAAATAAACAATAATAATACTTACATCCATGCTTTCTGCCAGATCTTCCTCTTCATCGCTATCAACAATGGACTCCACAAGACCCGACAAATCCACTTCATCAGGATCTGCATCTAACGAACTTTGTACGGATGTCATAGTGTCGGATCCACTGTATGCTGAACTTGTGTCACTCGAATGACTGCTCCTGTTTGATTTCTGATATAACTCCGGCCTGCCTGTAAGGCCCTGTGAGAACTAAAAAAAAAAATATTTTAATAACTTATTTAATTATTTCAAAATTTCTTAAAGATTCACATACATACTTTTTGCTAGATTTTATCATAAAATATACAAACCATCTTTATATATAATCTTTATATATTATTTATATAATTAAAGAGTATTTCATCGAATCTTTTTATGAAATAAATTAATCAATTTTATCTCTTTTCCATATATTTTTTTTCAATACTAAATATTCCATGTTTATTATAGAAAATTATATAAATCAATATAATCTTGATATATCAATAACATGTCCAAGGAATTTGCTATGAGATATAAATTCTAATCTGTAATACGATTAGAAATCTAATCTCTAATACCACAGGAGAGATTATATATACAAGCACATAATAGATGTGTATAATGTTATATTCAAAGAGATATTTATGATAAAAGTTAGTTAACAGATTAAAGCGAAACAATAAACAAGACTTGGAAAATATAATACTGAAAGAAATCTATTTGTCATTTACACACAAGCAGTCATTTGAATATTATAAAAATACATAGATGTGAAATATAATGTAAATAGTAATAATTTAACGTATGTTCCATGTAACTTGACTCTTCTTTGAAGATTATCAACCTAACAATTGACAATTCAAACAACGAGCAATTCAAAAACAGCCCAAAATAATGAGTCAGAGGAAAAATGTACGAAAATGATTCGCAATGCTGCTCCTGAGCACTGGAGACAACCTATATCCGCGTATATAGCTATACGCGCGGAACAAAAACATAGACGATGCCGTTCGCTAAAAGCGCAAAGTAGGAAATACCAAGAATGGGCGTGATTGGGACAGGCTCTAGTTCGCGGTTAGGTTAGGTCACAGCGACATGACATCACGCTCGCACGCATGTATGTATTTGTATGTACATACGCAGACCGTGCGAGCATCAGGCATCAGGACGCGGGTGTATTTCTCGCGCGCGTTCACGTCCATGATACATGTACATATCGGTCATCCAAACAAGACACCTACGAACAACGGAACTGTTGACGCTATTGTCATGTCATCGCGAGGGGCGGTCGCGCAGCGCAGCGTAGCGTGCAGCAGAGAAGCGTATATTATACATTATACACCTCGCGTACTCCAAGAATTTGCTTTCCCAACAGAGCACGAGCGGTCGCGAAAGAGGGAGATGAAGAGAAAAAGGGAGCCAAGGCCATTTTGAGCATATCTCTTGGGAGGAGAGTCGAGGCACTCACTTGATACACGCCGAACGCGTCCATCGCGTCAGCGGAATCCGCAATTCTCCTTGTTGTCTCGTCTTCCTCCTTGGCGGAAACAATCACAACAGATCCAACGAATCGTCGACGGAACGCGTCCGCATTTTCCTACGCGCTTTCCATCCGCCTCGTCTGATTGTTTTTCTCTCACTGTGGCGTGGCGTGCCGCTATGCGCGTGGAAGCGGCCAGCGCCTCAGCGTGACCCTCTTTGGCTCTTTGTACAGCTTAGCACGAAATTCGTGATGCGTCCGTGATGTGTCTGTGTTGTCGTTGTCGTCGCCGTCGCCGTCGCCGTCCCCGTTGGTCATCAGCTTAGCGGACATAGGATTACCACAATCTCGTCTCGACGTCTCGTCCCGCCACCACTCGCACCGCAGTCCGCAGTCCACACCACGACCCACGAGTCGCTCTCAGCTCCACTCAGCTCTGCGGCCTCTGTGCTCAGTGCCGCCTGTGCCGCTAGCAATGCTGGCAATGCTGGTATTCCCTTCGCCTTCGGATCGCAGCGTAGTCACGTGATGATTCGCCGTACCGTCGTATCGTGCCGTGAGCGGCTCTTCAGGACCGTGTCAACTGGGAGAGCACACCACGCCACCGCCACGCCGGAGCGATCGCTCCAGCCGGAAAGGGAGGGGAGATTGCCAGGCCACCTGTAGCTTCCACGCGCGATTCCGCTTCTTTTTCTTTTTTATTTTTTTATCCCTCCCCTCTCTTTTTTTTAGAAAATTTCATGTGAATCTCTTCGCTGTTTTGTCCGTTAATATGCTCATATTTCCGATTACAAATGCGATCGAAACTGCGAAATTACAAACCTTGATTCTTGACGATAATCCGATAATATCAAACTTTAACATCGGAACTTTAGGTTTATAAGATACGCAAAAAATTTGAATTATATTTGATTTTCCTATATGCGATTGTATTGGAATTTACTACAATAAAACAATTGTTTATGATATATTGTATATTATATATACAATTTATACAACGTATAATTTTTAATAGAAATTAAGATCTCAAAAAATAAAAATATATATACTGTAATACAGTATATGTATAATATGGCACGATTATCTAATTAATCTGTAAAATAAAAGAAAAACTAAAGAAAAAAATATAGAACAGAGTTAATATCCATATATCGAAAAATGCTTTGATATCGATTGGGAATTCAATTACATTTCATTTCTTACATAAAGTTGAAATGATAGCTGGAAGTTTAATGAAATTTCGTTGTCCATTTTTATTGCACGGGGATCAAATTAAATTTCGTTACACACTGAACACACACACATATTTCTAGTAAATCCAGTATTCATAATTGCACAGTAGCTCGTAAACGTGGCACAAATTTGCATCTTTATAATCTCAATATTTACATGCAAACTGTACAGTCGTTGCATAAAGACGCATTCTGCCTTGTTAAGTATACATAATATATAAAATTGTTCCATTGTTATGGAACTTATCTCATTATAACACACATATAGGGAGCGACAGTTGCGGGAGCGACAGTGCGCTAATGAAATTTCAAACAAAAATTTAAAATAAGGTGAAAATTACAAAATAATAATCGAAATAATTTACTAATGCCTATAATTGGAGATATAACTATATGCCGGGGGGAAAAAGGTGTAATTAAGAGTAATTTGTGTGTAACAGGGAAGAGAATTTAAATAATAATAACTATCTGATTCGTGGGAGGATCATGATGAGATTTCGAAGCGGTTTAACGATGACAGATTATGAATAATTATGAATTTACTTTAAATGGAAGAAGAATACAGATTATGACATATAAAACTCTCTCACGTTTGAATTTTTTTAAATTATATATGTCTATCATATGTCTATCACAAGCTAATGCAAAATATATTTCATTAAACATCAATTTGCTTCTTATTAAATAATGGAATTATTTTATGAGTTAGACCCATTAATATGTTTATAAACTTGAAAATTAAAATTACAATCAATAAAACACCATTGCAGTTTCAAATCTCACTAATAATGATCATTCAACAATAGCAACAATTCGAAAAAAAGAAATAGGAAATGAAAGATACGTAATTAACTTCACGATAATTACTTTAGATTAAATGTAAATAATTCAATTGAATAACGGTAAAACAAAAATAACTGAGATTAAAAATACGCCTGATACGTTCTGCAGTTTCCTTCGATTTGCATACCCACGCGAATGTCAGCAGCCAATGAAACGTCATAAGGATATTGCAAAGCACGCTTGAGAAGCTGATCAAGAAAGAACGCACCGATGTTCCTGTGATTAATATTCATCAACCTTCGCGATTAGTTAATCGCCATGCGGAACAATAAGCAAACAATAATGTAAATTGACGCCAATAACGACACCTGAATTGATCTTAAGAAGTCTCTCTCTATAGAAAGTCACTGTTGAGCGATCGTGTAAAATGCGCTTAAAGAGTCGACGGACGGTCGATCGAGCCGCAAAGGAACAAGACAATAAGAGAGGAAACGAGATGTAACAAGAGAGAGAGAGAGAGAGAGAGAGAGAGAGAGAGATGAGAGAGATGAGAGACAAACAGACAAGGATAGAGAAACGCTGCTGCTGGTCCGCTCAAAGCATCTATCGAGCAACGGATAGTAACCGCTCAAAGGCCACTGTCCGACCCGACGGATGATTTATACGACCCGTTATGTCGTTCATGCTCGTGTATCTCACTTTTCCTTTTGTCCCGCGCCAACACACTACTTTCCAAATTGCTTCTTCCATTCAACTTTTTGCCCGTCGGAAGGACGAATATGCAGGTACTCTGTACGCACACATTTGAAGTCAAATCGACGAAATCTTTATTATTAAAATTATTCATGAACATCTTGTGACTATTTACATAGGCGGACTGGTATCTTCGTATTTTGCATCATTCGGCATTAAGTTTGATAATTTTATTATTCTTCAATCAAGGAAAAGAACGTGAGTCAGAAAGTAAGACAAGCTTCTATACTATAGACTTTCTGAGATCTCAACAAATTATTAAAAATATTTACATACAATTTCTTATAGGTAAGTTTTATAGATTTAAAAGATAGAATTTTATAGAATTTTTATATAAATAAGACAAAGGTATCTTATCAATCACAGCAAGTATTAAATTATTTTTATTTAATGTATAATAATTAGGTGCTTGGAAACAAGAAAATGGAATATTTTCGTCAACAAAATTTCGAAACAAGAGAATAGAATATTTATTTCGTCAAGATTTATGAAATCAAAAGAATACAATAAATGCAATAATAGTTTATGAAAAAAAGCCATACGCAATCATGAATGCCTTTAACAAAAGTAATTTAAAACCAATTAGATTTGCTTGAAGAAGAAGAATTTCCTCATCTTCGAACTTTAATATGTGGTCGAAATAATATTTATAGATTATTTACTCAGACTGAGTAAGAGAAGAAATATTCATATACAAATAATCATGACTATAAAACTATCTTTTTAAGTAAATAAAAAAAAAAGATATTTACCGTATCATCGAAGACCAGATTGACTTGACGGTGGTCGGTTATGGGATGGGGATGCGGTGGTCGATGCATCCTCCCTCCACCATGGACTTCCGGATAGTCGATCTGCAAAAAATATAGTTTATAATAAATTGATAAATTATAAATAAATTGTATAAAGCGTACAATTTATTAATGTTTAGTAAGTGATTATGCGAATGTTTATAATCAAGCATTTGAATCATCGAGGAATGATTGCCTGATCGTCAGTTTGTAAGCGTAACTTGATATCGTTTGCTATGTATCAACTTATATTGGTTATTACTTTTAATCTAGATTATGGCATAATACACAATTGCACAATACATTTAATAAAAAAGAAATCGCGATTTAAATAAAGAATAAATAAATTTTACATTTATAATATGAGGCATCTAATATCTTTCCCGATGGACGTGTGGTGATAATCTCATTTGCGGATGCATTGAATATTGCTACCTTATTTTTACGCTCTATGCAATACATTAAAAAAAAACAATTTCATACTCTATAATAATCGGTAATGATTCGATCGATTTATATAGAATCCCGCCATTACTTTAAAAAAATGTTAAAAACAAAATTTCGATTTTTGCCGATTTCTATTTCCAACCAGATAGCTTCATAATTAAGTAATAAATTCAAATTTAAATGTCAAAATAAAAAAATAAATTCTAGAAAATCAAATTAATTAAATTTAAAGTCAAAATAAATAAATACAGAGAATATATATATAAATAGAGATATCTTGATAAATTACAAGATGCACTAAAAACGGTATTATAATGACAAAGAGTTAAATTTTTTTGTGAATTATAAAACACTACATAAATTGGATTAAAATGATTTTATCAGTCTATTTGTATTTCTAAAATTTATTTTATTAAAAGACTTAATTATCTAATTATTTCAAAATTACTATCTAAAATTGTGCGTATATATACAAGATGTGCCATAAGTATACTTAAAAATTTCGTGAATGTCTTCGTGGATAAAAAGGAAGAAGAAATGAAAGGATGAAGAATTCCTAGGACAATAGACATAAATGCAGTAGTATCAAATGACTTTATAATGACTTTATGAGAGTTTTGCGTGGGTATTTTTTTTTACAACAGATGCTCAAAATCCTCCACACATGCCTGAGCATGACATACACATGACTAGCACATTTATTCGTAAACATAAAGATTTTATTTCGATAACAAAACATTTGCGGCCAAATGTTTCCAAGAAGCATTTCTTTCTTCTTTTATCTAATTTGAATTTATTACTAAATGTTTTAGATAATTTAGATAATATTTAGATAATACAATATGCTTAATCTAACTTTTCTGTGACAACATGAAATAATACAAAATAAATATTTAAGATATGACGAATAGTAATACTTATAATGATAATCGTAAGCATAACTTCATTCTAACGCAAATACTAAATGATCAAAAATAAAAATAAATAAATAAAAATGAATAAAATGAATGAATAAAAAAATGAATAAAAAATAAATAGACTTTATCAAGTTGACACACTGCACAATATCTTGTAATGTTAAAAAAAAATTAATAATTATTCCAATTAATAACAGATTACGCAAAAATTTGTTATGAAAAAACCGCTGCTATTAATTAGATATTAGAGTATTAGATATTATCGAAAAATTATTGTTTCAATTTTTTAATTATCAGCTGATTATGATAATCAGTTGCTTTTTACTCCTTGCGATAGTCTCTTTTTCGGTTAACAGTAAACAGTATTCATTGCTGAACAGCAAGGAAAAAAAGGATGAAAGAGACAATGAGACGAGTGCGCTTCAGGCCGGAACTCGTAGGCCGGACTTCCGGTAGATATGCTGGTTATACGTTCCATTCACGGAACCGCTCCCTCGTGACTCGATTGTTACAATGAATGTTTAGCCAATTTCGGGATGAAAGTTCAGTTTCCATAGGTGATTGATTGATCGGACGACGCGATGTTCAACATTTTATATGATACATACATCGTCGATAAAAAAAAGTAGCCTCACATATTGCGTTGTTCATTATATTGCGTGGAAAGTGACATAATACGTTACTTGCGCATTTTTTTGAATGTTTCAAACATATTTAATTTGTCCTACATAATCATTAAAAGAATTGCAAACTAATCCCGACATTATACGTTAACATTAATGTTCTCGTACAATATAGCTGTAATCAAATAGTACATTTTACGAGTACAGTCTCCTCTCCTCTCCTCTCCTCTCCTCTCCTCTCTCTCCTTACTTAATAATTCGAAAACACTTGCGAATTTATAATTGGCAATCGAAAGCGTAACGCAATCGTGATGCAATTTATAAACGAACAAATGCAAAATGTGCATGTGTTTTTGACGTAACAACTGAATTGTAAACAATTATCGTATATTAAATATGAATGCAAAACAATGGCAAATTATTTAAGCAAGAATGTTTCATGATGCATTCAATTATGCCACATGCTGTACATGTCCGAAAAATACCATCACATTTTCTATCAAATTTCATATGTATGTTAATCTCTATTAAAAATATGCTGATTCTATTATATTAGTATTTTTTATATCATAAAAATTAAAATTTAATATATAACAAAATTATATATCAAATATCAAATACGCAATAAATAACAATCAAAAAATTCCACAACAAATTAAAAATAAAATTATAAAATTATTTGTACATTATACATTCAAAATTATGTAGAATATATAAAGAAATGATTAATCGACCATAGAAAAAAATAATAATACAACAAAGTTAAGTAAGTTGCACGATATTTCAAATAAATATTGAAACGAAGTGCAGGATGCAGAAATAAATAATATTTCAAAATATAAAAACATTATTTGCTCTCGGTGTTGTCCATTCTTTGCAAGCGGCTAAGTATAGTTAAACGAGAAATATTCTCTCAATTATATGCTCTCATTCATTCCGTTCTTCCACATTATATTCTCAATCTCTGCGTGAGACCTTCGACCCACGCGTGTAGGCAGCAAAACGTGTACATAAACACGAGTACATCAAACAAGATGTATCGCGAGATGTCAACTTGCTTTGCCTCCTCATCTTTACATCGATTTCAAACGTTAATGACCTCCTTCGCAGACATATCGCTTCATATGCAAGGTTATCAACTAATTGTAAGAGAAATGACAGATGCCTTGAATTAAGATATTGATATGTAATCGAAACTTGTGCGTGTGTGATATGAAATAAACGACTGTTTCCTCAACGGAAGAAGATAAAGCAGCGATTAAAATCATTACAAAAGATAAAAAAAATCGCGCGTTCCAGATGCAGATGCGTCCCGCAGCAGATGTTTAGCATGAATTGAAAAGAAACTTCTATTTCATTTATTTTTATATATGTGATAATAAATTTCTTCGATATGTACGTACGTGTTTTTATTTTTATTAAATATCTTTTTCGCTTCTCATTTATTGACTAGTACAATTTATGCAATGCATATACGTTTGTACAAATCAACATGACACATGTACATAGGATATCAATATATTATATACAAATTTCATACATATAAATTAAGACGAAATATCTAAATTAAAAATGGAAAAATAAATTCATATAGTAAAATCTAAATAAATTGTGTAATATATTTGTTTTTACAGCTTAATTTTATTTCGATTTTTTTTTTCGTTAAAAATAATAAAACGAAAGTGCTTTTCATTAATTGTCGACGTAACTTTCGCGCAATTATTTTTTGTTCTTAAGTTTCAAAGTAAACATTAATAAGTTATAAAAATAAACTTGCATCATAATTACTCGTAATAAATTAACTTTTCAATACTTAAAATGAGATGGGCTTCTTTACCTCAGACGATACAATCGATAGAGTTCTCGGTGTACCAGGCCA
Organism: Atta colombica; assembly: GCF_001594045.1. Taxonomy (NCBI): domain Eukaryota; kingdom Metazoa; phylum Arthropoda; class Insecta; order Hymenoptera; family Formicidae; genus Atta; species Atta colombica. The sequence goes on from NW_017259302.1 coordinate 280,023, forward strand.
GCTTCTGGACAATGAGCGACCTTTTCGTTTTCTTACGACAACCCGAGGTCGTCCAGTTCTGCTTGTATGTTTCAACATCGCAAACTTGGATAATTTAATCGGAATTATAGAATATGTCTATTTGTGTACTACATCCACGTGATTCCTTTCTTGCCATCACTACACAAATCGATCCATGGATATCATATGTGTCAATAAGCCAAAAAACTATTCGATGCTACCAGATTTGATGTTTCACACACACACACACACACACACACACAATATCTATTTTCCAACAATTCGTCGACACGTTTTCACATTAATCACTCATCAAACAACACTTTGTAGATTTTGAGCTGCAAAAAAATCGGACATTGCTGTGAATGTCAAACGATATTTCACATTAAGGAGTTTTTGCAATAACGTTAATTCAGATACGGATAATTCAGATAGTGAACGCTATGTCATGTTATCCTTTTCTTAGTAATTAGTTGTTAACAAGAAGAAAATTTGATCTTTCATTGTATCTGGATAAATGTATTCTAAAAACTCCCTATTAACGACTGAGAATTACGAGAGTACAATGATAACTAACATATCATAAACACCTTCGTGTATACATAATCATGGCGATTCTACCGTTTCTTGATAAGACCTTGCAAATTGTTTAATTTCAAAATCGACGTCTATTGAATCGACATCCAATAAAATTGTTAATTATCCTGCTCATGTTTCGCGTTTGACATACACGCGCTCTCACATATGTTGCGTTTCGTAGAGAACTGAATCGTTCACAATTCTTGAAGAGGGCCAAAGACCGACCTGCTGCGGTCACGTGATTTACGCTCAGGAACGTAGAAAGGCTTATCGTAACATATAATTTGTCGACGCCGAAAATTAAAAAATTTGATATAAAATTTCATTCTAAATAACTCATGATCATAAAGAACTTGGTAAAATTAAGTCGTAAACGTAAGTAACAGGTTCAAGTCTAAAAGATTAAAAAGTGAGTAATAATTAATAAAGTGAATATAGTATAAATTTATTTATA
>NW_017259302.1:281155-286609 GCF_001594045.1 Atta colombica
AAATTATTTAATACATAATAAAAAATATAGCTTTATATAAGATGTGTTTTACTAATTCTAAATATTACAAATTCTTGAATATTACAGACATAATTAAAAAAAAAATTAAAATTTCCTCGGAAATAAGCGTCGAATGTCATACACACACACACATATATTCACGTAGAATACTATCTCTCCAAATAATGAAAAAAAAATGTAGAATTCATGTTATTTTAAAACTCGAGGCAAGCCATTTGTGAAACAAAGCAGACCTCCCAAAAGATTTTACGACTAATTTTAATGTTTCAAACAGATTGTCAAACTCTTCAACTTGATATAACGGTCAAAAAGATTCGAGATGCATTCATACAAAATAATTGACCTACATACACACTTTCTATTTTCGAAATATCGTCATTTTATACGAGAGGCAATCAGGCAGGCGTAAAAAACTTATTCTTGCGGTGTGTAGGAATATTTCTTGGCCAATTCAGAGTCAATAAAATATTTATACATCATTTAGTACTTCATTAGGAAATATTACAAAAATTATACGTGATGTTCGCGATGAACGAAGCCGTTTCGCAAATTTTTAGGTCGCGATTCAACATTGACGTGTGAAAAAACGTGTGGCTGAATGTCGGATAAAATATAAATTATGGCATGTTGCACAGGCTGAAAAAGAGTATGTTGATGAACGCGGGCGCATAAATTGTCTCCCGAGTCATCATGTCCTACGAGGAGTCTACATTAGTGGCTTACGACGCGGCTACACACGGATGCGTCCAGCTAAAAATTTCCTTCTCTCTCCGGGACCTCCGCGAATGGCACGGTATTCATACAGCACAGCACAGCTCGGCGCCTGTCTACTTTATTTTCGGTTCTTCCTGCGCGCTCCCGATGCGCCATTGGCGTCACGACGCGTGGTCCTAAAAACTCTGGGTGCACAAGAAAGATCCATGCAAACGGCAGCAGAATCCGTTAAAAAAGGAGACAAGACAGTCGGTTGATCATAAAGAGAAAGGCAAAAATAGCACTTCTGCATTTCAATCGAACGACAGAGGAAAATTTACATAATGCATGTAAAAATAAAAGAAATATCATTTTCAATATGAGACGAAAAGGTTGCCAAAGACGCTTTAAAAATATCATAGCCAAGGGAGAGAAAAAGAGCGACGAAGATATTTCCAGCGAAGGAAAAAATTGTGATCTTTCAAATTAGAGAAGAAAGATTAAAAAATATTATTTAAAAATTCGCAAGATATACAAAATTGATGAATGAAGCACGTCATATTAAAAAAAATCATTATTAATTGGATAACGAGAAAGAGAGAGAGAGAGAGAGAGAGAGAGAGAGAGAGAGAGAGAATGTGAAATACTTCTGCACAGAAATCAAGATGTATCGAATAGAAACAATTCGAGCTATAATTATGCAAATTGCTGAACAATTATCGTTAAAAGCCTCATCGTTATTCGTGTACATTATGCCTGTTAATTCTCGCCTTTCGAGGTGCGCGGCCTGTCAAATAGAGACGAAACACTATCAAAGACTATCACGCTACCAGGAAGTGCTAGTCGATAGAATGGCTTCAAAGAGCCCTTAGGGCTTCCGAAAAAATCGTTTATCGTCGACCATACGATGCCAAAGGAACCGATCAAGATACTGTTTGTTTAATACTATCACAATGTTTAATAATATCTTTGAAAATCCTTGAAAATCCGAGACTACCACAAGCAGAGTCTCTTCGATTCACAATCGATTTTTACAAAACGCTCTAATCACTTTTTACTATTACTCATTCAATCACTTCGTACTTTCAAGCAAATTTAAAATAGGCGACAACTCTTAACGGTTGGTGCGTTGTCGACCACGCCGAACGAGACACGAAAAGAGACTGAAGTGCCGCACTCGTCCGGCGTATGCCACGATAAGCACGCTATCTTCTTCTTCACGGATGTTCATTTTTTGTCGCGTGTACGAATATTTAATCACAACTGCAATCGCTGTACGGGAGACGGTTCTTGCGTACAACAGTAGGGAATGCAATGTCGCTCGAGCGGCTCGAGGGAAGATCGTCCGAGGCAATTTCAATATATTCCGCTCAAAGTGGACCCGTCGTATCATTAATTTACTGATGTGTATTCATTTGTCGTAATTTCTCATGAGTTATAACATCCTATCACAAATTTATCTACATTCATTAAGTTTTAGATTATAAAGTCATATTTATATCTGATTCAAGTAGATTTGCGTTGAAAATTTTAATTAAAGAATTAGTTATATGTGTGATATATCTGAAGTAAAATGTTGTAAAAAGTTTAACATGCTCGCATGGTAACAGGTGAGTGACAGATTTTTTGTACTCAAAAATTCCTTAGTGAAAAGAAAAAACCTCCAAATTTAGGGAAAAATCTCCTCACCTGGCAATCAGTGATTGGTACCATAAAAATAGAAAAGTTGTTATTCTCAAAAAGAAAAAAAAGAAAGTATATAATAAGATAAGCCACAGAACAAAGCCATCACTATGACGGTGTTTACACCAATTCTAAGATATTAAGCAATATATTCCATTATTCATATATGATTTCTGGATATATGTTACCGTTATCGCGTGTTATCGTAATGATTAAAAAATCGTCATCATAACAATATAAATAGTCACTGGATTACTCCACGACGTCACTCACGCGCAGTTCTATGTATACTCGTACACATGTCACACGTGTGTGAGGAATGAATGAAAAGGCACGTCTATCGTACGCTGCGTATCCGCGCTTCGGAGAATCGATACAGTCGATGCAATGGCCAGTCAAGTCGTATCGTGTATCGCACCTTCGCCCACTCGCATCATAGAATCGCATGGAGCAATCGCGATAATGTGTGAGCAATATAGAAACAGCTTCCAACAACATGCAAGCCCAATCGTAACCTATAATCAATTGAACGTACTGCGGTAGCATTAGCAACCGTTGTGCCTCGTCAATATATCTCAGAACGTAGGCAGGCAAGCAGGTTGCAGGTGCATCTAAACGGTACTCGGAGAGAGAGAAAGAGAGAGAGAGAGAGAGAGAGAGAGAGAGAGAGAGAGAGAGAGAGAGAGAGAGAGATCTGGGTCGTACGACCATATATATGTCTTCATTGATGACGCTTTGTATTCATCGCCTCCAAGATCACTGAATAATCTTGCGTGTTCACCAACAAAGTATACATGCAATGTATATGATTATGTGATTATGTGTCAAAGATAAGTATAAGTATTTTACTTCGAGTTTGAGAACAGTGCTGTTTAGAATATAATATTAATAGAGACGGATGAATGGCATGAATAAAAGTACTGCTTTTGAGATTTCCACGGTACTTTTTACATATACAGAAGCTATGCTGGGTGTTCAGATCAATTATTAGAATGCCAACGTTTTGCAAAAACATTGCAGTTTATTTCATCAAGGCGAGGAGCAGCTTGTATACAGCATCGGAAGTACGTATATACAGGCTATTCCTTACAGGCTATTCCCCTGATGAAGTAAATTGCAATTCTAATAATGGATCTGGACACAGAGATAAAAAATTATGCGAACCGCAGTATTATTCAAAGCAGTAAAAGTATTATTCGATTTCGAAAATAATAAGGTAAATGATATTTATAAGCCACATGCGCTCGGCGAACTCATTTAATCATACGACTAAAGTTCCAAGACACGTGAGTCCAACATAATGAGAAATAATTCTATAGTATCATGATTTAAACTAAGGAAATTAAAGATGTATTTCAATAATGAAAAGAGATAGCATACATCCTGTGCCGGATGAGTGTCGATTTTGAACGTCGTTTAGAAAGGGCCAGAAAATACGATACTCTCGCAGACAAGCCGCGGCAAATAGATTCAAAGTTTCAACTGTCTTGATTAATAAGAGATTTCCGATGAAGCAATTATTCGTGTGCCGATGGCAACTTTGGAATATAAATTTATGCATTACAATATAAAATTAAATAAAAAATTAACAGGAATTGCTTAACGAATGTTGAAAAATTATAAAAAAATATTTGTAAAAAATGTTGATATTACTCTAAAAAATAATTATGCATGTATAGTATATATACAATATCAAGAGATTACGGTTTTATCTCGCGCCAAATGTAAGCGACATGCAAATGTAAGCGTGAGCTGCTTATTTGAGCTGCTTATTGTCAAAACACAATTATTGGGTCTCAATAACAATTGGATCGATTGAGTTTACGATTGTCTCAATCGATAACTGAAGGCTCTATATAAGATAGAAGAATCGCCAAAATGAATGCTAAAAAATTCACAAAAATGCAAAGTTACCTAAACCTGTGTCACACAATCAAGAATTCGTGCAGCAGAAATATGTTTCTATTGAGAAGAGACGCAAATTCGAATCGCGTAGACGTCCGGCGGAATTTACAAGCGAAGAGAGAAAAAAAAGTAACACGCAGCTCTTGTACGTGGCCTCGCTCGCACATAAACCGGAGAAGAAGAGGGACACACGTCTGGACGGGGATTTATTTTCGGAGCGGATCTGGTCGCTTTCTTTCGCTTTTTCCATTTTTCCGTTCTGGCGAAACCGGTACGAGGTTTAGCATTTTTGTCAGTCCAAGAAATCCCGCGTTCTCGCGCCACGATTCCACGAAATATTAGCCATAACAAACGAAAACTGTATATACTTATGATATGGTTAATGAGCTTCCTTTGTATCGCCCGGTTATGTCAACTGAGTTTGCTATTCAAAATAGGTCGGCGTTACAAGCGCCGCTTTGTCACCCTACTTGACATTTTCTGTCGCCCCCGCAACTTCACAGTATAAGCTGTATGAACGAGTTATACCTTTCCCTTCAATATTATAATTTATAATGGAATTATGACTACATAATTTGCATGGAAACTATACAAGATTCTAATATGAAAGATCTAGTATTATATTTTTGTATATTGAAAATATGTATTGTATAAATAAGTTACGGTAAAAATTATGTGTGTAAAAATATTTACGTAATTGCAAGATAATATTTTTATTAATAAAAACTACATAATATATATTGACAATTGTAGAGATATGCGGTGTGTAAAAGGAAATGCCAGAATATTAGAGAGAGAAAGAGAAAGGCCAACATGGCCTATAAATGAAATACAAACTATATTGTAATAGTATATTTCACAGTAACAGTTAGAATAAACTCCAATACAATAGCAGACTGTTGTTGGATAAACATGGCAAAGTATGTCAAAGGATAGAAGACACGGTTAGAGTTCATCTAAAGTACAATATGTCAGAGTATACACGACCAAATCTTTGATTCTCGGACCTAACGTTTTATATCACTCATCATATCAACGATATCACTGTTCAGGATTTGATTGTGACTATAAAAACCATAGAACGCTACGAATCTTCAATATATTTTATATATGTGTAATTCATTATATGCATATAAAATATTAATATATATA
>NW_017259302.1:286709-323009 GCF_001594045.1 Atta colombica
TAAAAAAAATTTGTATAAAATTAAGTCAAGTCGCTTTTATACGAGTTTTACTTGTTTAATATGAAAATCTCATTCAACGTTGCATGAATATTAAGTAGTTACATTTAACGCTAAGTAATACGTTGCGTATAAATATTCTGCAGAGAAACCCTTTCGTGGACAGCAGCGGGTGTTAAAAAGAGTCTGGAGATAAAACTGAAATCTGAGTAATACCATGACGAGTCACGGCTCCGATTATATTCAAACTTCCTGTATGCAGAGATCTCCGTAATGAATCCTTATCCAAAGACGCGCTTACGCATGGCGGATGTGGCATCGTTCGCTATGATTCTTACATAAATGTATGCGCGTATATTATAACGAATATTCCCATGACTATATATTTATGATGCAATTATATGTTATCATTGGACTTGGATTTGTTGAAAATCCACACTTTACCCCTTGTGTCATAGATCGAAAAAAGAGACTTAACGAACTCGTTTACATCTGGGTCGATGAGAAATAATCATGGAACAAAGATCGCAATTTGTATATAATTGCATAATTGGGTGCACAGAACATGCATATATACTTATATCTATGCATAGAACAGATCGATATGGAAATTATAGCAATATTGCAATCATGTGCAATTATTTTTTCTATTACATCTATCACTGCTACTATATCAGTGTAGTTTTCTCCATTTTTTGCAAATGTGCACAGAATATTTTTCCATTGAATAGCCTAGTACTATAGTGACAGTTTGCACGATAAAGCGAGAAAAATGTACGCGATCGGAAACAGAATAATGCTTGTTGAGCGGATTATTCGCGACGCAACGGTATTATAGTCGCAACTTGTTGGATCTCCAGGTAGAAGCGAAGTTTCCGTATTTGTTCGTTTCGTGTACGGCGGCCATAATGATCGATTCGCCTCCGGTTATCGGTTTTCCTATGGAAATTGACCTCGCCGATACGCGCGCATTTCTTTTCTGCATAAATAAGAGATTTCCCTTTGAGGGATAGCTTTTCATTCGCATGAAAAGCGATATCATCATGCCGCAAGTTTCGTTACTTTCCAAAACATAAATGACGATTTACTTCCGATAAACAATGCAATATACAATGAAAATTGCCGATAGCTTCATTTTAATTATCGTTATTCTCCGATAACAAGAATCTCGTGCAGCTTGACTTCTCCTAAAAGCATAGACGAAGAATTTTTGCGAGCATCGATTAGACGAAGAATTTTTGCGAGCATCGATCGCTCTCATATAATTTTAATAAAATGATATTCTTTTTTCTCTTCTGAAGAGGATGTGTGTGAAGCACACATGGTAAATGGAAATTTTTAACGATTACAAAAAGATCTCAATCTATTCGTTTGAAAGACAAGAAAAATCGATAAATATGGATAAAATTCAAACTACAAGAAATTTATACAATTGAATTTATACAATTGAATGATAACCATATAAAATTTTTTAAATATTAGATAATAATATTTTATGTGTGTGACAATTATTCATTTACGATTTTTCAATCTGTTAACGGTGTTTTTTTTTTGTTTTGCTGCGTGCAAATGAGTCGCGTGATTGGTGACCGAGTTCCACAATTAACGAGCAAAGACGATTTGCGTATATCATAAACGCAGTGTCAGGCGCCGACATGCTTGCAGCCGCCCATTATTTCGTCATTAAAGATAAGCTTCTTGAAAATTGCACACGCTCATGAATCAAAGCAAAGGATGTAGAGATCGGTTACGCAATTAATGTCCGCATCCTGCACGATCCAATGCTCCATTTATGTTCCAAGCAACACAAATAATAGCATTTTCTTAGGCTTAGCACTACTAACTCTCGTTCGTTGACTACAAAAATAAATATTGAGTGGAAAGAAAGTAAAGAAAATAACCCGTGCGACTAAAATAACACAAAAACTCTTCGGAAGATTTGTTCTGTTATTTGTAATTCGAATTGTTGGTCCTTTGACATTTACGAAACGTGATATCTCCAAAATAATTAATTGATGACACTGATGACAGAGAAGAGAAAAATATCCGCGAGCTTCTAACATTCATATAAAATACATATTTATGGTTTTCACTTTTTTTAGCATTAGAGTGCGATATAGTAGACTCCTGGCGATGATTAATCTTCATCCGAAGCGTCAAGCGTCGACGATGAAACTCCGCACAATGAGCTCTCGGATGGCGCGTGTGAGCGGAGCGATGGCAGGGATAAAGTGCCACAATATCACGGGAGGAAGGTTAAAGGTCAGACGTCCAATTCGCGTACAGGTCACAGAGTCGCCGGAGGACACACGTGAACTATGCGTATGGTACCTGCCATGGTATTGTCGATATTTTTTCTGATGTTACATGAAAAAAAAAAAAAAATTCAACTCATCGCCGATGAGCACGCGCCCGGAACTTGTCAAAACCGGTAAATGTGCTATCTTTATGATAAAAATCATTGTCGATATTTTACATCTCGCGTTGCATGCAAAAAAATTAAATAAAAATAAAAATAAATGATTTTTACATATTTTATATTTTCAGAGCTATGATTAATTTGCATGAATTGTTTTTTTATGATCTTTTCTTGAAAATCTCTAAAATAAATGTTGTACAATAAATGGTAAACGGTAAAATAAAAAGCAAACTACATTGTGTTATCAAATTCTATAGTAAACTGTGTTATTTTATTTCTATTGTATAGAAAAATATCGATGGAAAAAGATTCCACGATTGGCTAAAGGTTCGTGTTGAGTCCGCCAGAGGTGAATAAATTTTATAATTAACGTTTCGAAATAACAACTCGTGCAAAACAAATGTTTCGCGCAAAATTTCAAAGTTCAATACGGCAGGGAACAATATGCATGGTTATTACAAGCGATGTAACCATTGATAAACTATCTCGAGTAAAGGAAAATTCGGTATAGAGTGCGTTGATTAATACAGAGAGCTCGAATACAAATTGTATTCGAGTAAGCCGGGCGCGTAATTGAAAGCCGAATCTGATTGATATTGAATGCTAAACCAGTTCAATCCAGCAGATCCATATAGAATCTACGCCCTTCTGTCACAATCACACAAGTCGAATATGTTTACGTAATGCTAGAAATTTTCTTAGAAATTTTACGAATTAAAAAAATTAATAATATTAAACTAGATTTTTAAAAAATCTTTTATGAATCAAGAATAAAAAATTAGAAAATAGATATCATAATTTTTTAAAGTCACCTAAATTTACATTGAAAGTTACATTAAACATTAAGAGAATTTCTTCTTTTAATAAATATTTAGTATAATAGAATTAACAACGTAAAAGATAATTTGTATATAAATGAAAAAGAAAAATTAATGAAAGATGTTCAAAAAATATATTTTGCTATAAATTTTGCTGTAAATGCTAGCACAGGTAGTTAAAAATGTTTTTTTAAATTATTTTTTAACATAAATTATCATCATCTTAATATGGTTTTAATCGACTATCAGCAAGTAGTGTCACGCAATTTGTCGGTAAAACAGTTTAGAATGTGGTTACAGATGGCAGCTCGAATCAGAAACTTAATTTTCTATCCACATAGCGTAATTAGAGACACAAACCAGCGTTTCCAACGCAACTTCGTATGCTCGAATAAAATTCACCTGTAATATCAGAACATTCCGCGCAACTCTGCAATTAATGTTGAGACTACAAACGAAATTAAACCTGGCTTACACGATAGTCGTTCACATTTTCAGGATAATTTAATAAAAATGCACGAAGCAATCCAAAAGGAAAATATTACATACTGCAATAGCATTCCACTTTTCTTTTACAGAAAAAATTATAACATTGTTTCAATTATTTATTATTCACTTTTTTCATTTCCTATCCTTATAATTATTAACGTACAAATTTACTTTTAGAAAAGATTCTATACAAAATGAATAATAAAATGTATTTAAATTTTATCTCGATTTATAGCGACATCTCTTTCATTCGGCTCAAAATTTATAAACATTTTCTGTTGCAAAAACTCTGAATGAACGTTCAAAGATTGTATCCCAAAGAAATATCTTGGAGATCCACAATTTGCGAAAAAAAGCAAAACTTTCATCAAAACTTTCGTGATCGTCAGTCTCGTACATTTTGCTCGAAAGTTTGCCCTAATTTCGGTATGTCGAGAATCGACCGCCGCTGGAAACGAAATAAAGCGAGCTAAGTATGGGAACGTGACGGGGGATTCCAAAACTCTTCTCAACCTGAGCATAATACCGAGAGAGAAACTATCGATTAACTGTCCGCCACGTTCTGTCTCGCGAGCGTCCGGAGCGCATTGTCTTTTCACCGCGCGATATCGCCGCTTATACTGCACTTCGCACACCATGGTACTCTGAGAATATCTCGTAAACGCTCGCCACGACTGTTTCGCGTTCCGCGGTAAACCAACCAGAAAAAAAAATTACGCTTGCTCGCCCAGTTTTGATTGAAACCGATTGTGAGTGTGCGTGCGCGCAGGAACTTTGTAAAACTGAATAAATAAAGCATTCCTTTGTGGTTAAACTTTCTCGAAAATGTTAACGATCCAGGCCGCATTCTCTCCTACCGTTTCTTCTTCTATCTCACTTCTATCGAAGCACAAATACAAAACAAAGATTTACTTACGACAATCATCTCGGAGGGCTCGAGGACGAAGCATTCGTTGGGTCGCCTGGCGCTGCCACCCGTCCGCTTCCCGAAGCTGCAACAGCGATAAAAACACATTTTTTAATCAAAAAATTGATCGCGTTATGTAGATATCATCATATATTCCCCATACAGATTTTTAGATTTTTAAATTTTTATTTGTGAAATTTCATAATAGAATGTAATATAAATATCTTGCGGTAAAATATTATTATATAAATAAATCTGGAAGTAAAAATTTCATAAATCTCAATGTCAAATGTGACTTATTTGCTTCTAAAGAAAAAATACTCTATTATAATATAAAAAGAGAATGAAGTATATTAGAGTATAGGATTAAACAAATTTTTTTTTAATTCATTTGTTTGAGTCGTTAACATAGTTACAAATCGGTAACCATACAAATGCTGTGCGTGTAACTAATCAAATTTTGTAATAAATAATTATATTTGATAGCGATTTCGAAAATTTGATAAGTCGCACGCATAACCGCATCCCAGTCTCGTACTGATCATCGATTTGTAACTACAGAATAAAGTATTCGTATTATACCTATTCTGTAAAATAACAGCATGTCGAAAGTCAACAATTTGGCATCTTTTGAATATCGTATCTCATGGAGATAAAAGAAAGGGAAAAGGGAAGGGGGGGGGGGGAGATTTCAAATTTATCATGTAAATCCCTCAATTTCGTATTGTTTCAAACGACAATACGAGGGTGTTCGTGCAAACAATTATTATGCCGTGACGCCATTCTACGCCCCAGTATTCACTTCTACGACCAATATTGGACGCTGCGACGCCATCAACAGATGTTTCCCATCGTCGAAAAGGGCACTCCTCAAATTAGATATAAAACCATAATGGCTCAACCAATTTTCGATAGGGAAAATCTGCGGTTATATATGAGACGGGAGCTATTGAAATGTGACCGCCCAAATCGAAATCATTTTTCTTAATAAAAAGTATTGTAGCATGACATCAAACCTTACATCAACTTACATAGTAGATCAAGAGATAAAATCTTTCCTTGAAAGTGATCATAAATTATTCAAATTTAATATTAAAAGAAATTACATAATGTTATCCAATGTAGAATATGTATGAAATATATAGATAATATCAATTTTCTATTCACGTTTAGCAAAGAAATATACAATAAAATAAAAACAAAATAAAATTCGCTCAAATTAAAGGACAATTGCATCGTTAATAATAAAATTGTCTTTCCCCTCGGGAAAAAATTTTGCTTTTTCATATCTGGAGATATCATCACGAAAAGTCCTCTTATAAATTTAACGGTGACGACCGTGAATCGAACATCGATGTTCGACCGACCGAGAATCGGAAAACCAAGATGGTGGGTAAAGGGAAGGAGGAAAGAGAGGTTGCAGAAGGCCGTAAGGTTGTCGAAGGCTGTTGACCCGCGTGTTATCCCGCTCCTCCCTCGACTTAACACACAAGCAAAACCGCGATGCGTAACGCACGCGTAACGCATGCGTAACGCATTGCTCGTTTTCTCTCTCTGTGTGTGTGTGTGTGTGTGTGTGTGTGAGCGCGCGCGTGTGCGTGTGTATTCGTACATCGCAGAAAATTAAATTCGACATGGATGACGCTCCTCGGCTTCTCCGTCTCTTAAGCCTATCGTGGGTTAACCCTGTAAACGTCGCGTTGCTCGTTTCGCTTCCTCAGGATTATAATTATTTCGTTAGGCATCTAGGTCATCCGTTTTCTGCACGTGCGCCGACATTTCCGCCTCTACTTAGAGACAGAACGATCGATCTTGCCGAAAATATTTATCTAATTTTAATTGTGATTGCGCGCTAATTATTATTCAGTCAATTGAACAAAAGATGATTTTGATAATTTAAAATTTTGATAATTTAAATTTTTAAAAACTAGAATGAATTTAAATTGCACGAAAGTATAAGCAAAAAATAGTTTTAATCCTTAAAGTAAGTATGTCTAATTCTACATATTATTGAGAGAGAGATATTTCAAAATTTTGTTGAGAAATAAAAAATTTTGACATTTTAACATTTGCATATTCATTCCGCTCATCAGAGACGATTGATAAATACAATAAATCCCTTTTCAGTTTTATTTCTACAAATATGATCTAAAAATATTTAGAATAATAAATTAAGAATAATAAATGTTTCGTGAAAAAAATGCGTGCGTGCATGCACATACTTACACACACGCACACACACGCGCGTGTGTATGTACAGATAGATAAAGCGACAAATTGAAAATAACTTTCTATACGATGATATTATACATAGAGCATACGCACACACATAATCGAAAAAGAGAACCGACGGTAACCGAATACAGAAAGCGAAATTTAACAGAAGCAATACAGATATTTCCAATGGTTTAACAAGCGGTTCACTATGTACCTTTAATTTGTTTCCCGACAACCGCTTTTGTAATGGAAGCAATCAAAGCGCGCGCGTCGCTTCGAATGTCGCGTGTGCTTTATATTCCACAACAGTGTGTGAAGCCTCGGCACAAACTTTTGTCCAGTCGTGTCTTTCTGTTTCCATTTTCCCGAAATATACCCGCAGGAGATGCTCGTTACAATTCGCTCTGATCTTAACAAAGACCAATGGTGTAGCCAAGCGTTCATTATCAACGATCTTATATGTCTAAGCGCCTCTCTCTCTCTCTCTTTCTCTCTCTCTCTCTCTCTCTCTCTCGCTCTCTCACTTCCTCATTTTTGCTCCCCGACGATTCAACGTCTATTTCGCGAAATTATCCGTGCTATTTGACAACATTAACCACGTGGATCCACTCAACGAAATGAAATATTTCTATGATGTCATTAGAACTTTTATCCTTTCCATTATCCTTTTTTTTTAATCATATTATCTTACTATTAGCTTCTTCTTTCACGCAGGCAAAATTGTCCGTCAACAACTTTCGCTAAAGACAAATTAAGACTAATATGCCGAATAGGAGAGGCAATTCCGATAATCTTGACTTTAACATATGTTGTAACTTCCCTGAGTAACCTCTACACCAGATTTTAGCCACACCTTCCCTCGCCATTCATTAAAAAGTTATTGACAAAAGAAGTTTGAAAAATAATGTCTTTTTTCTACTATATAAAACAAAAACTTTCCGCTTTAAAGTATATTTTAAAATTTTCCACCCGAAGCGATTCTTACTCCCCTTTGTTAGAGTTACATAAAAAATTATATAAGAAAATATTTTACGTTGTTAAAGCAGAGAATTTGTTTCATCGAATCACTTTTTTGTTAATAACTTTTTAACGAATAATGAATGACTGCTAAAACCTGATAGAGATCATTCAGGCTCATGATCTTCAATATATGTCTAATGTCAAGGTCAAAGAGCTGCCTCTCCTATTCGGCACATTTAACTATAATAAATAAAATTTATTTTTATAATATAGCAATGTATGACATGTATTGTTTAAAAATATTTTGAGCGCAAAAGCAATTTTAAACAATAAGAATTTTTTCACGCAAACTTAATATTATCACTAAACATTTTCAAGATTTTCACTCTAGAATTTTGAACTACCAGAATTGTATCTACATGAGAGAGAGAGAGAGAGAGAGAGAGAGAGAGAGAGATAAGAAGTTATCTATAGTTGGCAATAGAAACGTAGATTGTGGCTTGAGTTATTTACTTATCAACTTACAGAAATGAAAACAACAATTTAACCACACATCACTTGTGTAAAAAATGTATACTTAGATAACTCAGTAAATTATAATAATAACAAAAATATAATTTTACATACGCAAATAATATTATACTACATTTATTTTTACTATTATAATAACAGTCACTTGCGTAAGCAATAACATAACTTACATATTAATAGCTAAAGATATATCAATCAACTAATAATAGAGGATCTATTATTATTCTTCATAATTACCTTAATATACATTCAAGTTACTTGCAACTGTCAATTATTTTACTTTTAATTTTTCATGCAATCCAAGAGAATTCATATAAGCATATCATCACTCTGCTGTCACATCTATTAATTAAATAAATTAAAACAATGATAATAATAAAACTTAAAAATACTCTTTAAATAAATTTTGGAGTAAGACTTACTCCGAAGGAATGAAATCTCTTTTTCTTTAAAAGAAGTGAGATTTTTTTTCTTTGAAGTTTTACTCCAAAAAAAAAGAAGTAAAAATCTGTCACTCTTATTCAAAAGTGCAAATATTTTCTTCACTCTTTTTCAATAGTGACAATATTTTCATTCTTTTGAAATGAGTTTCATTCGAGAAAACTTATTGAGTAATGTTCGCGATTGAAAAATCGAAATTTCCTCAACGTAATCCTGGACTCACCACACGGAAAATCTTCTTCTGGGAAATGCGGGTGGTGGCGGTGGCTGAACTCGATGGGTCCTGTCGACGGACTCACTCCTGAGGGCTTGCACTGCCTTAGGCACAGCCCTGAAGGGCTCCTGACAGGCCTTCGTGACTATGCCGCCGTTTCCAACGCCATCGTTGAAATTACCCATGCCACCGCCACCGCCACCGCCACCGCCACCGCCACCGCCACCTCCACCATGGAAGCTGTTCCATCTCCTCACTGGGCCCCTGTTAGCGCTGTGATAGCCGCCATTATGGCCACCTGGACCGCGAAGCTGACTGGTATGCTTGTGCATCCTCTCAGTGATCTTTTCGCCGGGACGCACTAGGTTCGTCCATCGTCTATCTCGTTATATGCGTTTGCACAAATCGACTACATCCTCGATGCTGCCTTTTTACCGTCTTCTCTTCAGCCGTTTAGGAAATCTCGAACGTATGGCGAGAATTCGAAATAAATGTTTCTGTCCTCAAAATGGATTACACCAGCTTACTTTGGTAATTCTATAAGTAGCGTTCTAAAGTAAATCGATATTCTTTAGATATTACGTTCGAATACGAAGATCAACGAACCAGCCATCGATCGTTAATTTAAAAGATTAATTATGTATTGTATCTAAAGTTTTGGATCATTACATGCTTCTTCGAAACATTTATTATAATATATAATTCTACGATAGTTAAAATGTTGTTCTTCTCCGTTTGTAAAAATTAATGTTCCATAAACATTCTGTGAAGATGAATTGAAAAAAAATCACACATATCCCCTATATATAAAACACAGACAATTCTCACAAGTAGAGAGCGCTGTTATAAAGAAGAAATAAGTACTGCACAGTAATTTTTGTTTTCCCATGACGCGCATACATGATATTTGGATCAAGTCGGTGATGGGGTCGAATAGAGTCAAGTGATTCTTAGTAGCTCTTTCGTACGTGGCTCGCATACTTTTATTATACGACCTATGGGATTCGATCGACTTGAAGACTAATGGCGTCGCGGTGTCGTCTACCGTTTCTTTTGACCTTATCAAGTATGTACGTTTGCGCGGAAACGCGATAACAGAAAGAAGGATTTACACCGGCGATAAAATTTCGGTGTAAAAGGGAATGGAACATCGCAGACACACGATAGCTGCAGGCTATCGTATCAAAGTGTGATAAACGTGGTGCATCTCTTTTCTCAAATTTCGAAAACATTGAAAGTGCTGTGTTGCAACGTTTATTATTACAAAGTAAGTAAGTAAGTAATTTGTTTCTTTCTATTCTATTTTTTTCCGTGATAATTATTAGAAACTGCAACTATGATTCTTGCTTTATTATTCAATGCAAATTTTACATACAAATTATTTGTCAATATTTTAGAGATTGACAAATAATTTGTAACGATAAGAGGAGAAATACAAAAGGAGAATGAAAGAAAATTTATACAATATATTTTTTTTTCTTTATTTACATTTCTTCTTCAATAAGAAGAAAAAAGGTATTATTTTGGCGCAGACAAAAATTTTGCTGCTTGCAAATGACGTATAGAAAGTGCACGAAAAAAAAAAAAATAAAACCACTTAATTCTTTTACTTTAGTGTTTTTGTACTAAACCATCTCTACGCTTCGTTTTTAATCCGTTCTCCTATAGCTAAAAGAACGCACGCGCATCATTCAAAGCATCATTATTCATCTGATAGTCTGCCAACGGCCGCACCCTAACGATTTGTCATGATACGTCAATAAAAAAAGTCATGTCAAACTCCATTATTCAATAAAACAAACTTGAATGATACGCATTGCATACAAACATGGCGCTTTTATATCGTTCTATCATTGAAATTCTTTTTCTTTCGTGATTTCGCAAAGGTTTACCGATGTTTCGTATCCGTGGGAAAATCTTCGTAACAGCGTGCAAGAAGTTCCGGCGGAAGAATGGGTTTGAAGAGTAGATAGGCCTCTCCGAGACCAGGCGTAGAAATTCAACGAGCTTACGGAAGCTCTTGAGCACGCGCTCGAGGAGGAGCGATTCGTTTTCTCCTCTTGTAACTCTCTTGGGAAAAGGCGTGAGAGAATCGTCCAGCGCTACAATCGTGCGCTTTTTCACAACGAGCCACAACTGATTAATTCGCTCGCTTTATGCAATATTAGTTTAGCGAGATTATCCATCGAACTCGCAAATAATAATAGTCAAAAAAAAATAGTCCAAGTTGGAGTCAACCGAAATTTTCATTTAAAAAATTTCAGACCTAACAGTAAGATATCCTTTTAAACTACTTCAGTAGTTTGCGGACACGCGAATAAAATTCTATGAAATTCTTTATGTGAGAGAACGACACGAATTGTCTTAATGATAGAGAGCACAATATGCTTCAGCAGGTCGCTCGTTTTCTAGTATATCTCAACGGGAAATAGAAACAAGGGAATCTCTAGTTTTATGTGAAATGTTACATGTATAATTCCATGCAGAGAGGACCTCGTCCAAATATATAAGTATATTTCACTTTCTGCTGTGTGAAATTGAAATCGGTGTATTTGGAAAGATAGAATAAATATCACTGTATATCGCGCATTTATTAGATTATAGATTTAGTAAGAATAGTAAATATATGAAAAATAATAAATAATAAAGACTCGAAATATATTATATTTATATAATGATCGCGTGAAATATCGCGAATATTTGTGTTATTATACAAATTATTTTCTTCAAAAAATAGAAGATATATATAAATATAAATATATGTAATATAAAATGATCTCATAAAACTACAGCATTAATTACAGAAAAGCATATCTGTCACGCTTGTAACATTGGAGATCAATCCAAACTCCTGCTGCATAAGCGCTAAAAGAGAAATGAGAAATGAACTCAAGGTGAAGAAGAAGCACATGAATCTAATCGGCAAAGATGGCAATTAACGAGACGATGGAATGGAGGCAGGAAGAATTTCCATTTCCAGCGGAACACGCAGACCGTGCCTTCCGGTACAGCGATCCAGCGGCGCGATTATTAGTTATATGTTAGTAGTTATGTGTTAGTACATATCCACCCCATGCTTTCTGCCTCGCTGCCACGAACGAAAGTTCGTGCTTTGAGAACGCGGCCGCACGTTTACGACGCACAACAAAAGAATTGGAAAAATTCGGAAGTACAGTAAATTATAGGAAGTAATCGTAAAATTAATCTCTGTCTAACTTTTCCTCCAAACTTACATCAACAAAACTAGCTGAAAGGCAATTATTTTACCAAATAACGAATTTGAAACGAGTACATTCATTTATTCGCTTTATTACTTAACGGAATTCTGCTTTCTTTTGCTTATGTAAAAATTTCTCATCTATCATGCTTTTATACAGCTGCACTAATTAGGTATAACAACTTCCCATTTTTTAATTAAGAACAAGAGCTCATCAATTAGAATTTATGCGATGTAACATCAAAATAATATGAATCTTACTCATATTTTGTCATATGAGTGAACTATATAACGAAAATCATTACATCTAATTAAGATTATTATCATAGATCTAAATATAATGTGGTGCTTAAGTCAGAAAGTGTCATAAATAATAAATAGTTATTAAAATATACTTGAAAACAAAAATTAAAATATTCGTATTGACTCCCCCAAGAATATTATACTTAAATTTCAAACACAAATTCTTCAAGCAGATTCTGCATCATCCACGAAATTTAATAATTATTCCTGGACGACTGACTAAGCGATTATTGAGCTCAATAGGTTAAGAAACAATCGCTTGTTGCTATTGTCGGCGATAATGGCGGATAGTCTTCGCAATGACAATACGGCAGTGTATAACAAAAGAGCCGCGAGATCGGAGAAAATGGTAATAGTAGGCAAGTACCGAGAAGAAAAGGGCGAAAGGAAACGAGGAAGAGATGAAGCGAGACGGAGGAAAGTCGGCAGAGAAGAAGATCCTTGCCATACAAGGACGACAGACTCGAGACCATTGTTGCTGTACACCCTAATCCCAGCGATCCACGCACAACTCTCTCACTGCGCTTTTACTAACGAGCATCATTCCCATAAGTCTAAGTTCGCTTACCGATGTCCTTCTCCGGTAGCTCTTCCAGAAGAGGACGTCCATCGATGCTCGTTAAGTGCATAGTTTCGTGTTCCGAACGATGTTTATGCCACTGTTTGCGCGGATTTCAAAACACACAGTTAATATACATCTTGAGATTTCGTTACAATGCATGCTAACCAATAACCTACAGAAAAATTGTTAACAAGTAACATATGGAAAAATCTAATCAAATATAAATAAAATGCAATGTTATTCTATGTATCGAATCATTTTTTTGAAGTCACAATAAATAAAAGACACACCTTATTACTGATAAAATTGAAAATAAATAAGACTCTCGCCTGATTTTCCTCTTTATGGAGCTTACAATACATATTATATTAATGTCATAAATTCTTCAATCAACTTTCTTCCTCCTTTCATAATTCCTTCCTTGTAGTATCTGTAGAGATATGTAAAATTTTATTTAAAAAAAAAAGTATTATCTCAAAAAAAGTATTACATTTTTCCAATACAATTTTTTCAAAATCTTTAATTTTTTTTCATATTATTTAAAAACATCCTGGAATAGCGACTGTCGAGAGCACCGAGGCGCGAAACACGGCGAACGCAGAGATGCATGGAAAGTGCATGCGCATCGCGCATCGCGTTGGTCACGTTGGTAAAGCCGTAAAGCTAGCGGCCGCCCTCGTTTGACCAGGTTTTCAACTCTCTAGAGCCGGCCTTTGTCGGAGGCTGGAAATCCGCGTGTCTCTCTTCTCTCTTCTCCCCGTCTTCGCGTTCGAAGAGAGGCTCCCGCTCCCTCACGGACTCGTTTGCTCTCGTTAACGGAAATGCGCGTATCGTAATTCGAATCGTAATCATAAATATGCTCGCGCGCGTGTATATACCTACATACGTGCGTGTCTGCGTTGTACGTATCACATTCGACGCGTGCGTCGAATCTCTCTCTCAGCTTCTACGTCGCCACGCCGTTGTGTTGGCCATTGCCAACTACCGATACTACCGATGCAACTGGATGCAACTGGGGCGCACCGCTCGATGCATCACCCGTTACGAAATGTATACGATACGTCCGCAGAACGTATATACGTATCCGGACATGTTTAGATGCATACACCACACATTCATCTCTCGACTGTTTTATTTGTTTAAACAAAGTAAACGAGTTTTTTTTGTAAAAAGTTTAAGTTTCTTTTTTTACTTAAAAACGTTTTCCTTATATTAATATTTCATAAAAGATGTCGGTATATGAAAACGATGTATTTATCAAATATATATATATATATTTTCTATTTAATTTATTTAATTTATGATTTTCAATTTGTTTCATGGTATGCGCGTGCGTTCCAAATTCCAAGTATATTTATCGTTATCATTGCTGCAATAACTATTATATTACAGCCACGGCATCGCTAATAGCAGAGTTAATTAACCAAGGTCATTGATAGCAATCAATTCCAAGTATCTCGCATCATTATATTTCAATTGTTTTGGCGTGACTTGTTTGGCGAGACATTAGCAAAATTTCTTTATAAAATGAAAATTATTTTTGACAAAAGAGATGAAGAATATTTGTTCAAATTATTTGTTACAACAGATAACAATAGATAACAACAGAAATAAGAGCTAAATAAAATGAAAGAGAACTTTAAATTATCAATAAGGATTTATTAATCAATAAGGAACTAATCAACAAAAGAGAGAGGCACAAACATCAGAAAAATTGGAGAGAGAATTCGGAATCTTTTCGTAAAAAACATCAAGATCGTGTGATTTGATCATTCCAGCACGATCACCGTGAATTCCATCGTAATGGTCTGAAAGGTACAGTTATGAGAGATTGTTGGAGCGATGAAGAACTGCGGAGAAGCGAAAGGGAAAAAAGCGGAAGGAGCTAAAGGGAGATGAGCGGAATGTGCTCAAAAGGGATGAGATAATATTCCAGGGAACCCTTTAAGAGGATCTGGTGCCTCTAATATTAGACCGCCATGTCCTACAAGATGCTTGTTGTAAGATTTGATAGCTCCAGCGCCTTGCTTTCTTTTACATGCTTCGTAAATAATTTTTTTCGTATTTTAATAACATTATATATATATATATGTATATATATATAGCGAACGAATAATTAATAATTCTCTTATTCTATGTAAAAAATGAATAAATCGATTTTATTCGAAAAATATCAAATCGAAAGGAATTTCGCGAGATTTCCAAGGAAGATTTCAAAGAAAGAGAATTATAATTCAGGAATATTCCGTCGAGCAACTTGCAATCCAAATCGCTTTAAATTTTCCGATAGATCGTCACGTGCATTTGATCCAATGTTCCAGATGTGATATGTATGATTTACATTTAATCCCACCGTGTTTCGCGGTCTCGTAAATTATGTGTCAATCACATCAGTTAAATGTCGAAACGTAGGCAGGTAGCCGAAACATGCGCGTTAGCTGATAACGACAGGCGACGTGCGTTGTTAAAATGTACAACGTGGGTGAAAGTGGACGCGCGGCTAACACGCACACGTATGTAGATATATACATACATATATATGTATATATACGCGTCTGTCGCTGGCAGATCCCATTTTGCCTCACACATGCATAAAACGTGTGCATAGCGTGAGAGAACGACCTTAGATCGCCTTGGGAGTCGGTTTCCATTGAGAAGTCGTCGAGTTCCCACCGGCGCGGCACCAGCGAATCCAGTACGAAGAAAAGATATGAAGAAGCACGGTACAAAGTTCAGCGCACCTAAGCCACCGACAAACTTCCTCCTCGCTCGTGTATATTTACAATCTGTGACCAATATCTGTTGCTTCATGGATACAAAAAAAAATCCATAATGCGCAGCATCTCCGTCGTATGACATTGTTCTCTTTTCTAATTTTCCGTAAAGTAAAGACACAATATTATACTTTCGGTAAAGTTTTAATATTTTTTTCTAAAGTAAAGATTTAATCTTTGAAAATTGTGCACGATTGTAACGGATTGATTTTCAATATTAAACATAATCTCCATAATCAAACGGTAATTAAATATTTGCATTTTGTTCCGTGTATATGAATTAGAAAACAGGATCGATTTATCCACATCGGTATTCTACGAAGAATTTTATTTTTCGTTATAAATTAAATGGGAAGATTGCGAGGAAAAAAATTCTCTGTTAGAAATATCACCAAATAAAATCGAACGCGAAGGATGAGTATTTCCCACGCGTCTCTCAGGTATACACTTTCTTCCCATAGATGATTCGGCAAATCTAGGAAAGATTCCCCATCTGGAAACACTATTACTATCCTCGACGGTACTTAAGCATAGCGAATCACCTTAGCATAGCGACTGCCACAGCAACAATAATTTTAATGCAGTTCCTCATTTATTCGCGATGTCGACACGATGAGATCATTTCTCGTATATTCCCGAGGGAAATTTGCCGTCCGCTCAAGTAGTTTCCATGATATTCTAATATGTTGAGGCTCTCAAAGATAGAAAAAGAGAACGATCATGACAATGGACTCAAGAAAAAAGCAAGAGAAATGAGAGCGCGTCGAAAAGGCAAATTGATCGCGAAGGACACCGTAACGATAAAATTCTTTTTATGCTTAGGCCTTATTATCTTTCCCGTTAAATCGCACGATTGACTGCATCCAAAAGAAAAAGTTCGTTCTTTTCAAATTTAATCATAAAAAGCTGAACGTGGCCATATTTAAGGCTTTATAGAAAATTTAATCGGTGTATTACGTAAAAGCAAAAGAATTGAATCGAATATTGTTTTACTTTGACAATATACAGTTTAAAATTCTTGTAAAAAAAGATATATATTATATTATAAGATTATTTTCATTATATGCTATAAGGAAAGTTACAGATCCAAATACATAGATCATAATCAAGGATCAAATAAATTGAAAATTGGCCAAGTAAAGATGTGAAATGAATTCGATTAACATTAACAATAATTCTTTCTCCATTTGCTTACTGATGAACATTATTCAAAAATCAAGTAAAAATAATCAGATATAAAATTAAAAATAATTTCTTCGCCGTTAAGTTTAATTGAGATATCTATACATAATTTTCAGACATTCGTATTCCATTACAGCATCCACATCTATATTTTATCCATTTCTGAACACAATATGTAATACGATGTTTGCTAATTATTACATAATTATTACATGGTACTAATTAACGTTGAAGAAGCGCACGCTATGTATTAATTGATAAGAGAATAGAATTGTTCGGAGAAACCAGTTCCCTGTATATATCAAATTTCCATCTTAAATTACACATAATTTGCGCACGAAAGAAATAATAAACTGAATCTCAGCAGAATATCGAATGTGAAATTGACTCGCTTTAAAACTAAATGGGACTTTATTCTTTCTCTCGCATTTGATTGAAAATACTTCGCGTAAGGCTACGTACTTGTACAATAGCTGTACGGAAAAAAGTCGATGTCCGATAAAAGTCTCTCAACTCGAACCTGAACCATAGAAAGCCTTAGAAACTACCAGACTTCCTGCGATGAAAGTGAGGAGAGACGATTCAATGTATTCTCGGAGCACTGGCAGCTTGCTCTAATGGAATTGCCAGTCGATCACCGATTCCCGTCTTAACGACGGTCCGTATTTGTGTTGTAGACTCTAAACTTGTGCGACCGGAGATTGGAAATCTTAAACGCGATCGATGCTTTGCCTATTGCCATTTAATTTATATATACACAGCCAAAATCTTTTTATTGGATTAATATATTGTCCACAAAAATTATTGCAATAATATAAAGCAATATTTAATCATTTAATTATCAATATCATAAATATTGCATTCAATAATATTATATTGTAATTATTGCATTTATATAAAGCAATATTTAATTATTTAATATCAATGTGTGATAAATATTGCAATCAATAATATTGTGACATTTGTTATAAAAGGAAGATACAATAATTTGATTTGTATCATTGATAATAATTTAGCAACTTGAATATGTGCATTTTCGAAAAAACGGTTTTGCTTATAATAACTTTTAATGATAGAACTTATCGGAACTGCAATATCTGGAAATCTATTTCTCTTTTGGATCAAAAACTGTAGAATCTCCTTGTAAGAAAAACATTTTCAACGAACCGATATTTCGAAACAAATTAGTTACATTGCAGCTTTTTTTCCAAAGAAACAATAGAAAGAAAATATCAAAATATCGAATAATAGCAGTGTATGCAATTTCATGAAATTGCTTGCGCACAATTCCATTCTTGTAGAGGCTCTTTAGAGTGCTATAGGTAAGCATCGATCGCTTTTGGCAATAGTAATCGGTTTAATGTGATCCGATTACGCTGTTACTTTACGAACGATTCGCTCGATTTTTCAATTGAATTCGCAACAGTACTTTCGAGAGAAAGTCAATCCTACTCAAATTTATAAATTTTATTCGTCTCCAGTTTCCTTTTATGCATGCATATATGTATCATACTTAACCTATATTACGTTGATATTTTGCGCAAAAAAAAAAATATATGAAGGGAGAACGAGAGATACAAGCATAAACTCCATAAAGTGAAATTCTTGTTTGTAACGATTATGACCAAGTTTTAAACAGCGCTCCATGAAATCATAAAATTTCGACAGTGTTATGAAATTTTAAACTTACGACCATGTCATCCCGTCCTTGAAAGCAGTAAACGCAACGAGCATTTTTATTACATAATTCTTGAATTTTTCAAATTACTGTTTGTAATAAAGCTTGGCAGATTTGAACGAAATAGAGATGAGTAGGGATACTTGTATAGGTACTTCTATTACACATTAATACAACGAACTACACTAGAAACTGGCTGTATCTGTAAATAATTTTATTCGACCATAATCAACTGGATTTTATCATCGATTAAGACTAAACCTGTAATTAAAAAATGTAACCGGGAGCAATTTCGTTGGAAATTTTTGTAAAAGTCATTTTAGAGGATTTTCAGTTCTTTTCTCTCTAACTTGATTTTTAACTTGATTTTATTTATCATTGTCCGAATTCTTTCATTTTTTTTTTTAAATATGCAGATTCGATACGTATTTCGATACATGCTCCAATCCAAATTATTATTATTTGTAACACCGATCGGTATCTCGTGCACATAATATCATGCATAAATAAATTAAAGAGAGAAAGAAAGGAATATTGGGAATGAATAAATGAATAGAATATTCATAAATGCTAAATCAATGCAAGTTTAATATTATATTAACGAATGCTTATTTCAAGAGTAATAATTTTTTTCGATGTTTTAAATTCGAGCGCGATAGATGATAACTGGAAGGAATTGATCACGTGAGAGAGGAAATATGACTAATGGAAAAAACATCCCTACTCTTTCGAGTAGACGAAGAGAGAGGCAGAGGAAAAGAAAAAAATGAGGCAAAGGACCATGATTTGAATTATCTTTTGTTTTTGCGCGGTTCGAGCAGTTTAATGCCTGGAATTGCAGTTGGACCAAGAAATCGAATGAAATTAAATCACTTTCTAATGAGTTCATGATAAATGTATATAAAATCCTATATCGAGGGTATAAAACAAAAACCTAAAGTAGAAAAGTAATATCACAGATTTCAATTCAAGAGATGAATAATTAATTCTATCTTTTCGACAAAAATATTTTCTCTGATATCATCTGTCCCGACCTTATATAAAATAATATTTTGAAACAGACAGCCTCAAACTTGTGAAATAAAACATTTTATACAATCTGTCATGTATAGAATTCACGAGAAATTGCTTTCAAACCTTAAATATGCATCTTTACACATACACAAATACGTTATTCGAACCACGTTTCTGTCAGATAACTCTGAACATCAAGCATGACGTAAAAGCTTAGAGAATAAATCCTGTAAAAGAGGATATCATGTAAAATATTTATATTAAAATGCGAAATTTATTCGAAAAATGTTTCAAATTCACGAGAATTGAGACAAAAAAATCGTTTAAAAGTCTGTGATAGAATTATGAATCAATGTAATAATAAAATTGAGAGCAAATATTATTAATATTATTATTAATATTGTAATCTAAACTGAAAAAAGCAAGTGTACTCAAAAGAAATAAGAAGTTATTATTTTCTAATTTTCCTTCCTAATAAATACCGCTAAATAGTCTTGCGCGTATAAGATTTATAAGTTTAATAGCGTAATTATATTCTACTTCTGTGATGTGAATTATTAAGTTGAGTTGGCATGACAATATATTATACTAATTTTAGTTCAAGGTTCTACATTTACTTCCAACTATATTAATTGTTATACATCGATCCCCCCCTCTCTCTCTCTCTCTCTCTCTCTCTCTCTCTCTCTCTCTCTCTCTCTCGACGTAAAGCGTGATGACCTTTTAAAAACATGATTAATCGTTCTCATTTCGTAAGATATTCAAAATATTAATATCAATATTCGAGTATTTAATTTTATAAAATCAATGTATTTCAGGTAGAAGTAAATGCAATAAAATGCGTTTCATAACAACCCAATTTTCCGTGTATCCCTAACGCATATATACACACATGCAAGCACTTATCCGCGTTGCATCGTCAATTTGGCAAAGTCTGGATGCGTGCACGCAGTTAATCAACGGATGAACCAAAACCAAACAGGTCAAACTAATGGGTGTGTCATTCTCGTGCATTCGCGCACTACATTGGTTCCTGCCGGGTACTGGAGTACTTGTAGTGTATGTACGAAGACGCACATGTGTATGTATATATATGTATATACTTATAGCAACGCGTCTGCGTGAGTGAGCCGCTCAGCCGTTATTTGAAGCAATCTGGAGGCCATAAATCGCGGCACAAGTATCGTGTTCGCCTGGATATGCGGGCGGTATCTATCGCAAGGCGATGGAAAAATGTCAATAAAAGCAGCCTCGTTTGCGCTCTTTCTGTCGTATCATCTAAACGCAGCGTTGTCGCGTCTCTCTCTCTCTCTCTCTCTCTCTCTCTCTCTCGCTCTCTCGATGCTCACGTTACATTTACGTGTATCGATGTGACGACAGCGATCGATTTGAACGGGCTCGCGTTACTTCCGAGTCGCAACGAACCGCGTAGGCAGGTTTGAAAAAGAGACGAGTGAGAAATATGCGACGCAAAATTAATCGCAGTGCATGAACGATACTGATACGATCCGCAAAAAATAAATATCTATCAATTTTGAATTACGCAATTAGCGTAAACATTGTACAGTATCTGATGTAAAGCGTTTCGTACATTTTAATGTCCAAGTAAAAATTCAGAAATGACAAAAAAATTTACAAGCTATTTATACAATATTACATCGCGCAATAATAATTTGGCACATAATTGTTGAAAGAAAATTAATTTCGTTCCAAGAAAAAACACACCGCGTGTGCGCGATTTGCTTCGTAAGCCGATCTCGGCTGCTAGAAATAATCTATTTTTTCATATTAAACGATGCAAGCGTACGAGAGGAGAGTTCATTGTGCAGAAAGAACGTAACGCGCGCTCGTCATGCATCGACGGGATAACATTTATATATCGTGTGCGGTTTTACGTCGCGATTTCTATGTGCGTGCATCGCGGCGACACGGACAACAAGCCGGTCGTAAATATTTACAGAGAGCATCGACAAATCGATCCTTTACGCTCGAACGCGGATCAGGCTATCCCTTCGTAGTTTGTGGGGCAGTGACCGAGGTGAGGGGAGGAAAACGGGGAAAATAAGTACAAAAATCGATGACGCAATCGTTTCAGCACACCAGCGTCAGTACCGGCTAGCGGAATTTATCCGATAATGCGATGATATGGCTGGCATGCGATGTGTATGGTGTGTCGCTAGTTAACCCTCTATAAACCACACATATCTGCTTCGATGGAGAATATTATACGCTGAAAAAGAACGAGCAAAACCTGACGATTATCCTCCTTCGAATCAATATCGAGTTAATTGAATAAAATGTCATATTACTGCATAATCAATGTAATGAATGCTTAGCCAATTGATTAAGACGAGAGTAAGATGATTATTGGCACCTTCCTCTTACAGTTATTAAATTGACTGCGAGACGAGTGATGCTGCTATTTTTAAAAATATCATTATTGTTGTTGTTATTGTTATTATTATTATTTTCTGCATTATACCAACGAAGAGTAGAAGCGAATGTAATGGAGATCTCTGAAGAAATAAATGGATACGCAAGAACCAGTTGAACATCCTACACTGAAAGAAAAAAAAGTTAAGAAAAGGAAGAAACAAATGTTATATCTGTTTTACGTAAGACTCGGGGGAAAGTATATCGGAACATCAGTTCAAAGTAATTTCGAGAATTCGAGACACGTGTTTGTCCTTCGGCAGGAAACGACGTACAGTTCTTTTCCCAATTAATTGGCAGACGCATTGGCAGCGACTCCAAAGGATTCATTCTAATACAAGTCACGTGTGTCTTTAAGAAAAAGAACAGACGAATGTATTTCTAGAAAATATTGTGACAAATAAATCTCATTTCAACGATTGTAGCTGTATTTAACTGTAATTAAACAACAAAATATCTTCGAAATATTATTAAACAAAAAAGCAAAAGAGAGATTATTAGATTAATAGATAATAAAAGGATTTTATTATAGATAATTCTGAATTTCTGATCTCTCGAAATGTAGCATATTCGATATGAATAGATGTTTGATACACATCGATTCGATTATTTCGTGATTATATGAACATGATATAATCTAACTTTCCCAAAACTATATGTTATACTAAAATCAATCACTTGTCATTATATCATAATAGACATAGCCATCACAAATGGAATTATTCCGAAATGTTGTAACTCATTAATGGAATATCGTATCGGAGTATGAAAACAAAACTTTTCACGAGATTTATAATGCGTGAAAGCCAATGACGGAATGACACTTGCTTTTTATGGTGGAGTAATCAAAGTTTGAAATAATACGGTACAAAAATACTGTTTTAATCTCTTATTAGGATTCATATTTGTCTTTGTGCAACAATTAATTACATAATTGTCTATATTGTTTAATATTTCTACAATCGATAAGATATAAAATTGTACTATTATATGTATATACGTTGATGCGATTGTATGAAAAACGGTGAGATCTATCTCAAGTTTCGAAATTCCGAATAACTTTCGCAACAGATTGAATATCCAATCTGTATTTAATAACATCTGAATATACCAACAGAATAATTATGACGATGAGCATCATTATTCTCGAATGATTCTCATTGGTCGCCGCGATTAATTATCGCTGCCTGACAAGCCGTATTGTTTCACTTTGGTGTCCAACAAACGCGTCTGCGGCCGTTACCGGAGTAGAAACGGTAACTCCCGTTTGTTCGTTTCACAGCGTTCGAAACGAACAAACCGGCGCGGCGAGAGAAACGAGGAAGCGAGGCAACGATGTGTAACAAAACGCGTACGTGAACAGCAATGTGCCGATCGAAGTGTTGGAAAATGAACGAATGCTGTTCGCGTGAAAATACTGTCGCAGAGAAGAAGACACGTCATCAACAACGACTGAAAGTTAAAGAGAAAGATGAATGGAAATAAAACGCGAGCAATATATTGTAGAATCTTCCCTGTGCCCCGATTCTGTAATTTTTCATCATAGTTCGGTATCGTTATATTGTCGTTGTGTAGCCTTTTTTTTACCATGTATAATATCTGCGTAACGACAATATAACGATACCGACAATGTCGTTAAGAGTTACAGAATCGATCGGCTAATGAAATTGAAATTTTTCTTCTCGATATTCTTCAGGATTTTAAATATTCTAAATAAATGATTTATACTTGCTGTCATCTATCTTCTGTCGATGGAAAAATAAATTTGAAAAAAGCGAGTGTAAATATTAGAAATAAATTACATTTCAAATTATCTCACATAACGTATACGAAAAGTATTTGTACATGAGAGATATCTTTAAATAAAAAGAACATTATTTTTAAAAAGTGAATTAGCAATTTAACAAAGAATGCATCTCAAAATTATTATTTTACTTAAAAAATGCACACATAACATTCAAAATATATTATTTTTAAAATAAGCAAAAATTGTATCACGTAGTCATACAAAAAGTACAATCGAAAAATTTAATAATTAAGAACACACGAAACTCTTTTTCATTTATATTGACAGATTATGACGTATTGTACAAAATTGTTAATTAATATTTATTTTCTACAAATAAGATTTTTTTTTTATAAAAAAAATTCCTCTGTACAAATATTTGTTGCACTCATTGTAATAGAACTTTCCTTTCTACATTTTAAAATTCATAAGAGACGATGAATATATGAAATCATTAAATTATAATACATGCGATCGATAAAAATTCTTAGCAAGCCACGCGAAAATCATCTCCGCGATAACGAGTAAACTTTCATAAATGTGCAAGAATGCATTTTCGTATCGGAATAACGATAAACAACGATATGTTACACTCGTGCGTGTAAACGAAGTTGGACGCTTTCAACGAGATTGGGTCTCGATAGAATTGCTCGCTCGCGAAAGCGAAAAGTTTCGTCGGGGAGATTCGCTTTTCTCCTCGATAATTTTCACCGATCGCTTCTCTTTCGTTCCGTTCTGGAAACGAAGTTCGATATTGGATAAATAAGTACGACATTGCGTGCAGAACGGTAAATAGAACGCAAATTTAAAAATATTTTATTGTTCGCAAGTCCCGTTTACCGATGTTACGTATGCGCCCCGTGTAATAACGTAACGTTAATTAAAAACGGCATAATGCTAATGCAAGCACCGGAGATATGCCAGATTACTCCGAGCGAGTTACGAGCTCGGAAAAATTTGCATTGTCAGCGCCGTCTCGTCGCGTCTCGTCGCGACGTCGGCGTTGCCTCGATTTTACTCCGCGATTTCTACCGAAATCACTGCGATAGCACGTGGTTCGGCACCGTCAGCTGGGTCAAGGTCCTCCAATGCGTGTGTATGAAATTTTATGGCATTTTAATCCACGAGAATAAATTTCGCGGCAAATGTTTCCTTCCAGCGGAAATGTAGCGTGGGACTTAGAACTCGGTATCAAACATGTAGAACGCAAATTCTACAATATGAAATTACACTCCAAACGTTTAAACAATTCACACGTTGAATACACGTTGAGTAATTCATTAAACCACGGAATCAGATTTGCTGGGAATTATGCAAAAGTTTTCGATTTCTCCTCTCTCTCTCTCTCTCTCTCTCTCTCTCTCTCTCTCTCTCTACCTCTATTTATTTATTCGAAAGCTTCGTGAAATACCAAAGGTTACATATAACAAATTCTCGAAAGAAATTAAATTAAAGCGACGAGTATCTGCAACTGATTTTTCCGATTTTTTCGAAAAGATGTGAAATTGAAGATTGCAGTATAAAGCGGATAATCATCTTTGATATTCTGGAAATTATATAAAGCATAATAGCGTAATAAAGGCTCATCGATGCGTTCCTTTCGCGTGTTACGTAATTCCCGTTGCAATAACAATACATTCACATTCATGCTTAATTTATATACACTCACAGTTAATTTATTGTGTGTTCAGTGACGGTATCGAGAGATAAAAGCTTTTTGCACACGTTAATATTCCAGGAATACGTGCAGCTCCAGGAATACGTTGCCTTCGAGATCGGAAGGAACTCGACGATATTTTCAAACTTATCGCTATGACCTTCTACATTCACGTTACATACGCGTTTGTTTCCGGCCTTCATTCATGAAACTATGTTGATTCATAAAACTAGACGACTATTTCCAACAACTTTTTCAACCGTAATATTGATATATTAACGTGCGTTTATTTTTAATTACATTCCTGACGTAATAGTCTCTCGATTCCTTCGTCATACATATTTATTTCTGTAATACTACTCTACTTCATCTCGCTTGAAATGAAATTATTTTCGAAATGTTTCCATTCCAGAGCGAAGTCTTTCCATAATCGTAAAATAAATTAAATCGCAATTAAATCGAGATTACTAATTGCAAAACATTATCAAATGTAAATTTTGTTTTAATTGAAAAATTTTCTAAAAGCGAATCCCAAGAGCAACGCAAATACGTAATTTTCGAAAGAAATACGAAATCATGTTCTGCGTCTAATTATATTTTCTTCCCACATTTCGTCTAGATTAATAACAAATAAGTTATTTAGATTAAGTTTTTTATAAATCAACATTCTAAATATGTATAAATAATTGAGATAAACTGCAAACGAATATCATTCATGTGAACTGACTGGAAACAATAGCATAACTATTATATTCAAAACCCATGCGGTAGTTCCGGTTAGATAAAGTCAAGTACAGCTCTTGGAACACATTACCACGGAAACGAATTGTGGTTCACGCTTTTATAATATCCGTAATAGGTTATTTTCAAATTTGATATCAATGAGATTGTATTAATAGAACACAACAACGAAGCATGCTGATGCTACACAAATAGCGCTCTCGCGATCAAAAGCGATCCAAGAATTCAACAGTAATATATATATATACACATTGTACCTTAGGAAAGAAATTCCAAATTATTATCTACGATTTAAGACGACAAGAATCGGCTAATTGTGAGTTGTCGCGAGTCTGCAGAGTTGAAACCAAACATGGATATATAAATACAAATTGAAGATAATAATAAAAGGGTTTCGCGCACATCTCGCGCGAACGGGATTAATATAACAATACGATCGATGTGAGGCTGGCTCGTGAATCTCGGATATGTACGCGTCTACCCGCCGCGCCGCGCCGCGCCGCGCCGGCCAAACAACCTCTGTCGGCTGAGTCGGCTCTCTCCTGTGTCCTGTCCTATCCTCTGTCTCGTCCTGTTCGATTGCAGCTGCCGCGCGCACCCGTAACCCGTAATCCACTGGCGGCACTCCGAGAGTGACACTCCGAGAACCGAGAGATAATGCGTGATAGATTCTTCTCGCACTACCGCACAACGACCGAATCAGCTCGGATTCAGTTCGCGATCGACGAAACTGCTAATTGTAAGCAGAGAGAGAGACTACTAAGGATCGTCGATGATCCGGCACGCGACGACTCTTTGAAATCGGAAATCACACCGCAGCGCCGTTACCAGACACGCGGCACGACGACGTACGAAAGTATACTGAAGAGTGAAGTATACTGGACTGCCGCTCGTCCTCGTACTTCTCGTACTCCTCGTACTCCTCGTCGCCGTCGCCGCCGCTCACGCGCACCACACCGCACACAGCGACGACCAGCGATTGCGAACGCCGTTCACGCGCTCTGCTGGATGCTCCGGAAAGTAAATTCGGTGGCGCACCGGCACTTTGCCTTCCAGCCACTCGCAAGCAGGATTGTGCATTTACGTGTATATAAATACAATAATCCACGTAAATTATCTTTTACGTGTCATCTGTATAAAAATTATTTATAAATCATCAAAGTTTATATTTGTCGAGACTACACTAAAAAACTTTTTATCTCGCTTATATATTTTTTATTTATCAATATTAAAATTAAATAATCGTAAAATACTTTTTTCATTACTTTTATAAACAATAGAAAAATATTCCATATAAATGTAATTTTGAAATACATGACACAACCTTATTGACCTTATTCGCGAGTCAATCTAATAGAGATTATGATATTTTATTTCAATTATTTAAATCAAAATCGATCCGGAATGGATCTCTGTTTATATTTCCGGAGTAGCCATTAACTTTATTGAGATCAATTGTCGAAGAAATTTGCTCCCTCTCGCGGAAAATATAACACACGAAATACGTCCTATCGCATTCTAAAAGTGTTTGCAATTATTTTGATTACCTTTCACATTTTCACAATTTCTCTCAATGTTCCTTTCGCTTCCAAACGAGCCCTTAAAAATGTGCAGTCAAAAGGGAAAAGCGCGTTCCTCCGCTTTCCTGAATTTCCTGTCCTATTCTCAAATAGCAATTTCTTATTGGCACTCCAACGGATATTTTGATTTGAGCAGTCGAGCGATATAACAATTTTTGCTCAGCGCGAAAAGGGATAGTAAGCACCACGGAAACGAGTAGATTTCCTACGACAAATTAAACTCTGGGAGAGGGAAGGAGATAGCAGCAAATCGAGAACACACGAGGGGAAGAAGAAAATGCAAAGAATGCAGATGCACCATTCCTTTCGCTTTAACAATTCTGTATCGTTAGGAAAAACTTCCTATTCTTCGTTCTTTTTTTTTTTTTTTTTAATTATTTCATTTAAATTCGCATAAGCGTGCATACACGAGTCGCGGGTACGATTTTCTATCCGTCGCTCTTCCGGGACACGACGAAACTACCGCAAGTATCAATTAGAAAAGCCATTAAACGGAGGTAGCGACGGAGGCAGAAATCTCTTTCCTCCAAGGCTCTGCTTCGACGTGAATTTCCCTAGTAGTATTAACAGTACGCAGTATTAATTCCGTTATATCACAAGTGATAATCCTTCCTTTTCGTATGTTCAGATGTAGATTATTATTTTAAATACAGATTACTACTCTGTCTTCTCTTCTTTTTCTTAAAGAGCAGATTCATATAATCATCTTCATCATCCACGCATTAGTTTAATTTTTTAAGATAATAATATAAATTCTTATTCTAATGTTTATATTTTGTAATAGCGTCATTAATAATTTTCAATTTTAATCGATTTTATGTTTACTATAAAATTGGGTTTACAGAGAGAATTCGTAAATTGTAATACCTTAATATATGTAAGATAAACTCAAGTATAGTCTACAATTTCCAATATAAAAATATTAGAATACTATATATAAACTGAAAGATTCTAGATATCTAACGAAAAACTTTCCAAACCTCGAACTTAGTACATAAAAATCGATCATGTCTACTTTCATAATAACTGTTCCTTTTCTATTTAGGTACAAAACGCTCGTTATTTTATTCCCATCGCGATTCGCTCATTAATGAAGCCTTAATTAGGCGAGTTTGCCTTTTTATCCAAACGATAGTTACTTCCGGTTCCGCTTCCTTCATCTTCTGTGCGCAGTCAATTGCCATTATACAGAATTATATAGGATTATTAAGAATTATTTGCTCCTGAATCGAGTGATGAAAACCGATATAGCAATAATCCCTTCACATCGAAAGAAAACAGTTGTATATGTTAAGAGAAATGTAAAAGTCAAACGTTAAGATTAATGTTTGATTATTTTTCTCAAAAATATATCTTTCTTCTTTCTCTCTGAATAAAAAGTAAGTAAAATCCAAAGCTATCTTTTTCAAATAAACTACGAAAAAAGATCATTTGGATTACTTCAAATATCAATCATGCGTATCATCGAGGAATAATTATGTCATCTACTCGGTATCTATAATTCCATCGATTTCTGTGAATCCATTAACTCACGCTACATTCATTATATAGAGCAGTCAAAATGGCAATTATATGTCGTCCTTGTACGCAATTTCTAGGAAATTAATGCTCATGAAATGTAAAGCATAACTTAACATATCGCTTCGTTTTCATTTCCGTTCGTAACACGTCACACGTCGCCTCGCGTCTGCGATCCGTTTAAATAATTTTTGCCCTATATTTACGTCAATTTTCGCGCTAAAAGCTAATTAAACGAGAAAAACTAATTAAATTAGAGTCACGCTAGAGCACAAAGCAAAAACGTTTCTACTGTTTTTAATGTAATTATTGCGCCGTACTAAAGTATGTCGAACGATATCCCGATTATAAAATATGAATGATACATGCTTTTGTCTATATTACGGCATCGTGAAAGTTCGCAACGTCGTAAAAAACGAATGTCACTACGTGACAGCGTTTCATTCTCCCAGCGTACATTTTATATAATTTTCTCGAGAAGAGTTTGTAAAAAATACATTTATGTGCATCTAACTAATATACATATAAACGTTAATTTATAATAGCATATACATTCACATCTACATTTAATGAAAATGTTGATTCTCCAAATTAATGACGCAACGCTAAATGAAGAAGTCATAATGTAATCTTGATAAACGTCGCAATCGATCAATGGCGGCTATTCATCTCTTGTGTGTCATTTCCATTTGCCAGCAACAGTTGGTTCATTTCGTCCCCGCGCGTTATACAGTCATTAATTGTAACTTAAAACGCCCGAATTTCACGTTTATACGCCAACATCGCACAGTCTTTATTCTTTGAAAAATCGGTATCCGTCATCGGAGTTGCCGCTATCAAAGTTTTATTATCGAAATCACATTAATCACGCTTCTATATTTTCGTCATATTAAAAATTACCTGAGATTTATTAAACGACAAAATGTCACTGAAACATTTCTATGAAAATATCCCAAAACAAAAATATGAGAAACATCAAATTTCTACACTTGCTATACGCAAGGATATTACTGAGGCTTATCCAATGGAAACTGGATGTTTCTCGTACGCAGTAGCGCAATGCATCCTCTTCTTGAAACCGTCTATCGATCACTCTAACGGGGCCGGAATCGCATCCCTTTCGCGTATGCTAATCGTGATGTCTTCTCGTACTTGAACGTATCCTTCGCGAATCGTTTGCACAATCTGCTGCACATGCATGTTTCCGGTTCGCCTGAGTCGCCTTCCACTCCCTATCATTCTCCGATGATAATCGCGTTCTGCTTCTGATATTGGGTATCCTCCTCTCACGATGGGTCGTCCTGCGGACTGGTGGTGGTGGTGGTGGTGGTGGTGGTGCCATATCGACGTGACTATCGTCTAGACTAGACATTCACCAGAATACCATGCTGGTCGACCCAACAACGTACGGGGCCACTACAGGCTTCAATACCGTTATGACGTTCGCTTTTTTTTCGTCCTCGATATATTACGTGCACGTAGAACCTGGTGGAACTTCTCGATGAAAACGGCACGAAATGAAACAACCGTCACGACAACGTCGCGAATGGCAAAACTCGCGCGAATACACAAGTTCATAGATTTGTAAAAATGTAAACAAATGTAGAACGTAGACTGCAGAAAGGTAATAAGTATACAGATTCATTCAAAATTCGAGAATACTATACAAATGTATACGCAAAAATTTTTCTTATTTCTCGTATCTTAATGTATTATCAGCACTGACATTGACATTGTAGTATAATTTTACAATCATAATACACAAGCATATTTATCATTTGTGTGACATAAATTATCGTGAAAGAATAAATATCACTGCACGCGCATTATTTGTGTTGCATTATTTGTGTTGTAACAGAAGCATAAGATAATTCATGAGAATCTGCAAATTATAAGTCTCTTTTGTTTTAAAATATCTGTATTATTAATGGAGTGTACGCTAATTCAAATTTTTCTGAAAATTTTCTTTAATTTTCTGATAATTCCCGTTAACGAATAAACGACATTGTTTCTGATTAAGTGTACGTCCCAATCGAATCTGATCTAATTTGGTTATGCAACCGAAAACGGAAACAGCATTGCCAGATGCATTCGAGAGTTGAAAGAAATTTCAAAAACGACAACACATTATTTCCTCATGAATTGTCCTCATGAAACTGTGTAAAATACGTTCAGCTATATATAAAATCATCATGTAATTCGTTCTACATTCTCGATATGCTGAACCTGTCGATACCAGCATTGAGAAACAATCACGTAACTATGGATATATAGAAAAAAAATTACGAAAGGATATAATAAAGTTAAATAAAATATAGGCGTTCCGATATTATAATCGTGAATAGTTATAAAATATTAAACGCAGCGCGAACCGAATTAAAAATAAAATTTTTCCCTTGCACGTAAAAAACGCAAAAAAAATTACATAATTTCAGAGAAACGTAAGATATGCAGGAGCGAGTAAAAAATAAAGTCTAGTGAACGTCATGATAGAACTTATTAGGTCGAAGTTATTTCAGGAAAAATACCAACTAACGACGAAGCGGTAGCACAGAATTTTTCTATAGGAATACAATCAGATAACGAACCAGATATTATGACCTACGAGTACACAAACGATTTATTGGATGTCTTTTTGTCTCTTATCTCATAATTACGGTATGTTATTCTCAAACTCATTGCGAATAAAGTAAATCGCATAAACGCATGAATTTCAATAATTGCAAAAGCGGAATAAAGACGAAAGATGTTATTACAAGCTATATCAAGTTTATAAGTCAAGAATAATAGATATAATAAATATCTATATAACATCTTATTGTACTATCTACTATATTTACCAATTAACACATCATAAAAATATTATAAAATATAACATAAAAATAACATATTCTATTATATATATACATATATACATTATCGTTTTTATTTAAAAATTTAGCTTGTTTTCAATTTTAACTTTACAACGTAAAATTAAAATCCGTTATTTTAATTTTAAATTCATTCAAAAAATCCATAGATACATAAATATTGTAGACAATATTGTAGACTATATCCTGGTTAAGGTTACCTTTATATATAAAAAACATATCCTGTAGAAGGCTGACTACCGAAAAATGTCAGATGGCAAACACGTGCTTCACTTAAAGAATGCGAGCTAAGAGAACTTTTTCAAAGGATCACCGAGTAAATGGGAAAAACAGATCAGGTTTTTTTATCCTAGATTTTTTTTCCGTATACTATTACCACTATTACCACGCGCAATACGAACGGATAAATATCACAATTTCTGCGGCTGCGAAGAATATATATATATATATATATATATATATTTTTCGTTTGTTAGATGAAAGTAATGATGTCGGGAATATTTCAAGGTACATATTTAAGGCATATATATCAAGAGAAAAGTGATTTGATTATAATAATAAACAAATTGAAGTGGATGGAATCGATTTGAAGTATGTAATATTTCGAGAATGAGACGTAGGATAGAAGATATCTGACAGCTGATCGATGAGGAAACTCACTTTGAGCGAATGACTAATTAAATTAGACCGACTCTCATCGAGTATTCTATTCACTGTCATCTATCTATTTATAGATGTAGCCCATTGTATATATTCCTTCTTAAATATCCTTCTTAAATTTCTCTTAATATCTCTATATTAAAATATAAATTAAATGTAAATTTAAAAAAATTGTCATATCTTTCTAATCTTATCGATTTACTGCTTTAATTAGTAGTATTCCACAATCTTTAAAATGTTACGTATATAATATATTCATATATAAATAAAATTTTATAAAAATACAAAATCTTTATATTTTCTTCAAGAAACGGATTAAATCGCATGCACGTAATGACAAATATTTTCCAGTTAGTTTCATAATTCTGATAAATTAATATATAAAATTATTATATATAAATTAACCATACATTTTGTTAATTTATCGCTTTAATAAACTTCTAATCAATTATAATTATTTATCATATTAGATAATGCTAACATTTCACCAATAATTATATATCACATAATTAATCACATTGAAAAATTAAAATTTTTAAAGAATTTAAAATATCTATTGTTTAGAAATACATTTTTCAACTAATGAATATTTTTCTATGCGATCAATAAATCGCGAGTGTACATTCTTTTTTGCTCGATGCGTCGGACTTTAAAATGAAGAGACTTTGAGGATTTTGAGTAGCCAAGGAAGCGCAAGGTGTCTGCGTCAGATCATGGGTCTTTTTTCTTGTTTTTCAATTTTTTTTTTTTAATTAAAAGAATAGAAAAAGATGAAAGGAAGAAGGCAACCGCCGCACCATAAGAAGCGGTTTTCGACGAGAGGAGGAGCAACTCAGTATTTCTAAAGGCACTCGACGATGTGCACTCGAAGCTCATAGTGAGGAGTGCTTCGCCTGCAAATAAGCGGCATCGTCTTTCTTCCCTTTTAATATCCAACTATAAATTCGAGCGAGCTTATTTATTTTCATCCCGGCTAAACACTCCAACTTCGTATACAATATCGCCGATTCCACGTCGATGTGTTCATGTGAGTAATATACTTCACACACACATACACACACACACACACACACACACACAGAAATAATCTCAGAAATAATAAAATTTTTATTCCGAACTTCTTAATATTTATTTGAACTTTTTATTTTTATGGTTTTAATCTTATTTTAATCCTTGAATATTTATGTAAGTTTTTTGTGGCAACAGCTGATAGAATCTGACAACTCGTGTGAATAAAAAACAAATCACAGTTCTCTTCCTTTCCGATGCACGATAAAATAGTAAACATTCTTTACCATCGGTGAATTGTGTCGATAATTTCGTTACCGATCGTTGTTTTCACACTCAGAAGATAAATATATTAAAGAATATAACATATATACAAATATTATTATTAAAAATTCACATGAAAAAGAATTCATTATAAAATCACAATTAATTATAAAATCATCTAATAAAAAAAACTTACAACATAAATTCGATGATTTCGATTAGGTATCAGAGTGCAACGTGTTATCTCACACAGAATGAGCTAAAAATATTTAATTTTTCTGAAATTAATCAGTTTTTTCATCCAAAATATCTGCAACTTAATATTTTTTCTAAATTAATAAATATATGATGAAATTAAGGAAATTATAATATTTAAGAATGCTGATAGTAATTATAAAGTCACTTGATACTAAAAAATGTTAAAACACTTTGAAAATCAATATAACAAAATCTGTATATAAAAATGAACAAATACCTTATTACAATAAGATTAAATAATAATAAGCATTGAGAAACCAATTAGTATTATTGTCATATTTAGAATCTAATTTTTCAATCTATATATAACTGTAACTATCTATATACCTATATAACTATTTCGTATATATTCGTACGAATTTTTAAATACAAGCACAAAAAAATATTATATATTGGATAATTATTTTTCCAGCTAGATGCAACACGACTATATCTCTCAATTTGCGATATAACTTCATTAATACAAAAATGAATCAGTAAAATATAATCCAAAGGAAACGAAGATTTTTCGATCATATCGATTCCAGTTCCAAGTTATATTTATTCTTCATGTTTCTTCGTCACTTCAGCTAAACTTAATCGCGAGATAATTAAATAGAGAATTAAATAGGATATTTTCGAAATCATCAATAGCACCGAAAAATTAAAAAAAACAATTTGCAACTTGTGTATATATGATACACTTATTAGTATAATATATATTTTTAAACTGCATTTTTTCAATATTAACAACGCATTCATTGTTTCCTATTGACATGTTTAATAAAACATAAAAATATGAAATAATATCAACGTATTACAAATCTTTATAATTTCCAAATCATGTAAAATATTACATTTTCCCCTTGGAAAAAAAAATAATTTTTATCTTATATCATATCATAAATAAATTGTATCATACAAAAAAAAATAATTGAATTGTTCTAGTTGACAAAAAAACTTTAGCTACAATCCCTAAAGCAATAGAATGTGAAATGTAATTCGGATTTTCCAATTTTTATCTGTAATTGAAAAATAGGAAAATTGGAGTATCAAAGACAATATATCGATCTCAGTTTCGCGATAGAAAGGCGCAGACAGCGCGCGGCGATTCGATCTTACCGATCCCGTCCGACGCAAATGCCGTTACAACTGACTGAAAGCAGTAAAACGAGATACACGACATATGACGGACCGAACAAACGCAATAAGTCGCCAGCTACTTTCTAGCCCGCGGCTTGGCACCGCGAAACGCAGCTCCGCGCTCTTCTCGCGTGGCTTCAACGATGCATTTGTGCGCGTTCGCGACTGCTGTGCATAGGATCTTCGCTCTCGTTTTTTACGAGCCTGTAGGTATATGTTACGGAATAAAGACAGAATAATAAATACGTATATTTAGTCGTATTATATTATATCTCTAGGAATCAGGTAAATTCAAAGAAGCAATGCTTGTCCCACATTTTATTGTATACTATTATATTCAATTAAAAGTAATAAATATTTGAAATTTTAGATAATTCCTTATTAGATGTAAAGATTATTCCTTTTCTAATTTCTTCCTTCTAATTTCCTTAATAATTCGTCAATATTTCTCGGAGTAAGTTACCATAAACATGTAGAAATAAAAAAGATAAACTTTATTTTTAGATCTGAAGAAAAAAATAAGAATAGTATATATAGCTATTACCTTTTTTATATTAATTTTATATTAATTTTAGTATATTAATAGTATATATAGTTATTACTTTTTTTAACTTTAAAAAAATATAATAAGATATATTAATTAAAGGAACCGTTTCAATTGAAGAAATTTTATTTTTAAA